>NC_091336.1:25160711-25240711 GCF_038502225.1 Cherax quadricarinatus | reverse complement strand
GGTGTTTCTGGCCCTGCCTGTGTAGCTTGTGTGGCGTGTGGCTGGCTCTGGAACATACGTTAAATGTATACCGTAGATGAATAGATCAGAGAACCGACGAGTTGATAAATTAGACACATGTGCAACACTTGAAAAGATTGATGGACTGATTACATCGACTCAAGGCTGAGGGACTGATTACCTTAAACTCCTGTTCTTCACCATTCTCCTTTGTATGGACTGATGAAGCCACTGTGTGGCGAAATGTCTCCTCATTAAAGTTTCCCAAGTGTTGCACATGTGTCTAATTTAACATTTTTATATTAAACGGGTTGACTGTACGGATCTTTACGAACGCTTAAAAGAAAGTTTTATGACATTAACAGTTTCATGGGATTTATAACCGATGCTGCGGCGCTGTACGACCCTTACGGGTTTAGCCCTTGATTATGATAATATAACCGAAGCTGTTTATTTTAACCTGGCAAGAAAGTATTTGTGTTGTGTTTTATTCTGGCTACTAATATTATTTCTTGTTCGTTTACTTTGTCTTTGTTGTTCCTATGTTTTATTGTTTATTGCTAGAAGCGCTGAATGGTCCGGTCAGGGTTCCTACTTTCTAAGTTGTACTTCAAGTAACACCACACGATCTCTAAATTGATTTACTTATCCTCTGTGTCATGTATATACACTACGGTAATTTCTAAAAGAATCTCCACTGCTTCACTGCACAAACCAGCCACTAGTCCCCTCAACCCCCACCTCTCTCTCTCTCTCTCTCTCTCTCTCTCTCTCTCTCTCTCTCTCTCTCTCTCTCTCTCTCTCTCTCTCTCTCTCTCTCTCACTCTCTCTCTTTACCCTCCCACTAAATTTATACAACACTTTTTCTGTCACCTAATTTCTCTCGGGCGAAAAAAACTGTCTCACAATGACAACTTCGCGTGTCACCTTTTTTTAAATTTTTTCTTTCGGGGCTTAAATTTCTCGACAAGTTAAGGTGATTAAATTTAATATAGGTGTTGGGTCAAATAAAACTCTTTCTCTCTCTCTCTCTCTCTCTCTCTCTCTCTCTCTCTCTCTCTCTCTCTCTCTCTCTCTCTCTCTCTCTCTCTCTCTCTCTCTCTCAAAACTGCTTCAATCTTCTCTTCGTCTGTTCTCGTTTTCTGTTATTCTGCTGTTTATCCTTTTCTATATTTTTGTCTTCCCTATTATTATTATTCTCCAATCTCTAATTTTTTATTTCCTCTATTATGCGACTCTGTTACTGCCTTTATCTTTCTGCTGCATTCTTTATAACATAATAACTATTAAAACCGTCAACCAATATCCATTACATCGCACTCTTTTGTTTTTGCGCACGCAAAATTTCACCTCTCGCATTCCTACACGTGACTTCACAAATCGCGAAATGTGTCCTAAACTGTGAAACATTGTCTCTTACACTACGAAACATTGTCTCTTAGAACGGCAAAACATCTACTATCAGCCCGCAAAAAGTCTCGCAAAACATTGTCTTTCGCGCCGCAACAAGTACCTGTAAAACCGAGATACATCCTCTCTCGCGCCGCAACAAGTACCTGTAAAACCGAGATACATCCTCTCTCGCGCCGCAACAAGTACCTGTAAAACCGAGATACATCCTCTCTCGCGCCGCAACAAGTATTTGTAAAACCGCGAGATGCCTCTCAAGCTGTGCGAAATATCTCTTTTCAGGTCTGTCAAGTCTCGATACACTTCGCAAGCTTGTGAAATTTCCTGCCCAGAGACTGAGCTCTCTTAAGCATCCAGCCTGAACATCTCATCTGATTTTCTTGTACTCGTACCGAGTCACTGCCAGAATTACGAGCAGAGTACATCTCGTGCAGACTTCATCTTGTGGTTCAAGCTCTGGCACCTCATCTCAAGAGACTGATTAGAAATGTGGTTTGAAACCTATCGACTACACGAGAGTCATCAACGCTAAATAAAAAATTCTCAGTGTATATACAGTGAGAAACACATTTCGGTATACACATAGCATCATGGCCATTGTTATAAATTTGCAAAATTATGGTTAAATACACATTTTTTATAGATTTATGTAATATAAGCTATAATAATAAATTGCAAAATTATAAAGGAAGCGTTAAGAAAACGACGTTGGGACTTTCATAACAAAAAAAAAAAAAAAATACGTATTAGGATGAGAGCCACTTTCAAACTATCCAATCCTCAAGTAATTAGTAATTCACTTTGTAACAGTAATAGCAACTTTCACTGTGCTGCTTGAATGTTCTTTGCGGACTTCTATCGTTGTGTGTGTGTGTGTGTGTGTGTGTGTGTGTGTGTGTGTGTGTGTGTGTGTGTGTGTGTGTGTGTGTGTGTGTGTGTGTGTGTGTGTGTGTGTGTGTGTGTGTGTGTGTGTGTGTGTGTGTGTGTGTGTGTGTGTGTGTGTGTGTGACCTACATGGAGTTGGCTCTTGCTCACGAATTAACAACAAGAACATCAACAAAAACAATAGCAATAAAGTTTGGCATTTCCAGGCGGCAATTTCCATACCTTCCCTGAAAATTCCCATACACTATTTTCATTATTATGAGTTAGATGAAGTTGGGAGGGTTTGGGTTGTTACATGGCTGGATGTACTACAGTGAGAACAAAACCTGCCATTGTTTCACTGTCTATATATATATATATATATATATATATATATATATATATATATATATATATATATATATATATATATATATGTCGTGCCGAATAGGCAGAACTTGCCATCTTGGCTTATATAGCAACGCTCATCTTGTTAGGTAAGACACATATGCAACAGTTAGACAACTTTATTCCGAAACGTTTCGCCTACACAGTAGGCTTCTTCAGTCGAATACAGAAAGTAGGCAGGAACAGTAGAGATGTGAAGACGATGTAATCAGTCCATCACCCTTAAAGTCGTAGAATTTGAGGTTGTCAGTCCCTCGGCCTGGAGAAGTTCAGTTCCATAGTCAGGAACTATCTGAAGATCAAGCGACAGTGCGGAGACTTAAATACTGTCGGAAGGAGAGGTGCAGGGTAGTAGTAGTAGTAGTAGTAGTAGTAGTAGTAGTAGTAGTAGTAGTAGTAGTAGTAGTAGTAGTAGTAGTAGTAGTAGTAGTAGTAGTAGTAGTAGTGAGAGGCCACTGAGAGGTCATGTCCCTCTCAGATCCAACACTTCTCACTTGAAAAGCTTGTCCAAGGTGTTTTCTGTACCAAGATGCCACGTGTTGCAGTGTCTGACAAGATGAACATCAAAATGGTATACAATACCGACAGGTTGTTAGGTAAGACACATATGCAACAGTTAGACAACTTTATTCC
The DNA here is from genome assembly GCF_038502225.1 of Cherax quadricarinatus. Taxonomy (NCBI): domain Eukaryota; kingdom Metazoa; phylum Arthropoda; class Malacostraca; order Decapoda; family Parastacidae; genus Cherax; species Cherax quadricarinatus. The sequence continues at coordinate 25,237,396 of NC_091336.1, read as the reverse complement.
GAAACGTTTCGCCTACACAGTAGGCTTCTTCAGTCGAATACAGAAAGTAGGCAGGAACAGTAGAGATGTGAAGACGATGTAATCAGTCCATCACCCTTAAAGTCGTAGAATTTGAGGTTGTCAGTCCCTCGGCCTGGAGAAGTTCAGTTCCATAGTCAGGAACTATCTGAAGATCAAGCGACAGTGCGGAGACTTAAATACTGTCGGAAGGAGAGGTGCAGGGTAGTAGTAGTAGTAGTAGTAGTAGTAGTAGTAGTAGTAGTGAGAGGCCACTGAGAGGTCATGTCCCTCTCAGATCCAACACTTCTCACTTGAGAAGTGTTGGATCTGAGAGGGACATGACCTCTCAGTGGCCTCTCAATACTACTACTACTACTACTACTACTACTACTACTACCCTGCACCTCTCCTTCCGACAGTATTTAAGTCTCCGCACTGTCGCTTGATCTTCAGATAGTTCCTGACTATGGAACTGAACTTCTCCAGGCCGAGGGACTGACAACCTCAAATTCTACGACTTTAAGGGTGATGGACTGATTACATCGTCTTCACATCTCTACTGTTCCTGCCTACTTTCTGTATTCGACTGAAGAAGCCTACTGTGTAGGCGAAACGTTTCGGAATAAAGTTGTCTAACTGTTGCATATGTGTCTTACCTAACAACCTGTCGGTATTGTATACCATTTTGATGTTCATCTTGTCAGACACTGCAACACGTGGCATCTTGGTACAGAAAACACCTTGGACAAGCTTTTCAAGTGAGAAGTGTTGGATCTGAGAGGGACATGACCTCTCAGTGGCCTCTCACTACTACTACTACTACTACTACTACTACTACTACTACTACTACTACTACTACTACTACTACTACCCTGCACCTCTCCTTCCGACAGTATTTAAGTCTCCGCACTGTCGCTTGATCTTCAGATAGTTCCTGACTATGGAACTGAACTTCTCCAGGCCGAGGGACTGACAACCTCAAATTCTCCGACTTTAAGGGTGATGGACTGATTACATCGTCTTCACATCTCTACTGTTCCTGCCTACTTTCTGTATTCGACTGAAGAAGCCTACTGTGTAGGCGAAACGTTTCGGAATAAAGTTGTCTAACTGTTGCATATGTGTCTTACCTAACAACCTGTCGGTATTGTATACCATTTTGATGTTCATCTTGTCAGACACTGCAACACGTGGCATCTTGGTACAGAAAACACCTTGGACAAGCTTTTCAAGTGAGAAGTGTTGGATCTGAGAGGGACATGACCTCTCAGTGGCCTCTCACTACTACTACTACTGCTACTACTACTACTACTACTACTACTACTACTACTACCCTGCACCTCTCCTTCCGACAGTATTTAAGTCTCCGCACTGTCGCTTGATCTTCAGATAGTTCCTGACTATGGAACTGAACTTCTCCAGGCCGAGGGACTGACAACCTCAAATTCTACGACTTTAAGGGTGATGGACTGATTACATCGTCTTCACATCTCTACTGTTCCTGCCTACTTTCTGTATTCGACTGAAGAAGCCTACTGTGTAGGCGAAACGTTTCGGAATAAAGTTGTCTAACTGTTGCATATGTGTCTTACCTAACAACCTGTCGGTATTGTATACCATTTTGATGTTCAACGCTCATCTTGCCATATAGGACAAGTGAAAATTTGTGTATGCAATAATTTTGCCAAAATCATTCTGAACCTAACGAGAAAAATATATTTCACTGTGTTTGTTTAGTATTAAATTACTGTAAACAAATATAAAATATATTTAGTTGGGTTAGGCTAAAATAAATTGTTCTTGTTATAATAAGGTTAGGTAAGTTTTCTAAGATTCTTTTAGTGCAAAATTATAAATTTTTACATTAACATTAATGAAAAAAATATGTCTTTAAACGTATAAGAATTTTTTTTAGAAAGGACTTAATTTTAAATGAGTTCTTGCTAATTGACCAGTTTTACATATTCGGCACGACATATATATATATATATATATATATATATATATATATATATATATATATATATATATATATATTATTTTTTTTATTATCACACCGGCCGATTCCCACCAAGGCAGGGTGGCCCGAAAAGGAAAAACTTTCACCATCATTCACTCCATCACTGTCTTGCCAGAAGGGTGCTTTACACTACAGTTTTTAAACTGCAACATTAACACCCCTCCTTCAGAGTGCAGGCACTGTACTTCCCATCTCCAGGACTCAAGTCCGGCCTGCCGGTTTCCCTGAATCCCTTCATAAATGTTACTTTGCTCACACTCCAACAGCACGTCAAGTATTAAAAACCATTTGTCTCCATTCACTCCTATCAAACACGCTCACGCATGCCTGCTGGAAGTCCAAGCCCCTCGCACACAAAACCTCCTTTACCCCCTCCCTCCAACCCTTCCTAGGCCGACCCCTACCCCGCCTTCCTTCCACTACAGACTGATACACTCTTGAAGTCATTCTGTTTCGCTCCATTCTCTCTACATGTCCGAACCACCTCAACAACCCTTCCTCAGCCCTCTGGACAACAGTTTTGGTAATCCCGCACCTCCTCCTAACTTCCAAACTACGAATTCTCTGCATTATATTCACACCACACATTGCCCTCAGACATGACATCTCCACTGCCTCCAGCCTTCTCCTCGCTGCAACATTCATCACCCACGCTTCACACCCATATAAGAGCGTTGGTAAAACTATACTCTCATACATTCCCCTCTTTGCCTCCAAGGACAAAGTTCTTTGTCTCCACAGACTCCTAAGTGCACCACTCACTCTTTTTCCCTCATCAATTCTATGATTCACCTCATCTTTCATAGACCCATCCGCTGACACGTCCACTCCCAAATATCTGAATACGTTCACCTCCTCCATACTCTCTCCCTCCAATCTGATATTCAATCTTTCATCACCTAATCTTTTTGTTATCCTCATAACCTTACTCTTTCCTGTATTCACCTTTAATTTTCTTCTTTTGCACACCATACCAAATTCATCCACCAATCTCTGCAACTTCTCTTCAGAATCTCCCAAGAGCACAGTGTCATCAGCAAAGAGCAGCTGTGACAACTCCCACTTTGTGTGTGATTCTTTATCTTTTAACTCCACGCCTCTTGCCAAGACCCTCGCATTTACTTCTCTTACAACCCCATCTATAAATATATTAAACAACCACGGTGACATCACACATCCTTGTCTAAGGCCTACTTTTACTGGGAAAAAATTTCCCTCTTTCCTACATACTCTAACTTGAGCCTCACTATCCTCGTAAAAACTCTTCACTGCTTTCAGTAACCTACCTCCTACACCATACACTTGCAACATCTGCCACATTGCCCCCCTATCCACCCTGTCATACGCCTTTCCAAATCCATAAATGCCACAAAGACCTCTTTAGCCTTATCTAAATACTGTTCACTTATATGTTTCACTGTAAACACCTGGTCCACACACCCCCTACCTTTCCTAAAGCCTCCTTGTTCATCTGCTATCCTATTCTCCGTCTTACTCTTAATTCTTTCAATTATAACTCTACCATACACTTTACCAGGTACACTCAACAGACTTATCCCCCTATAATTTTTGCACTCTCTTTTATCCCCTTTGCCTTTATACAAAGGAACTATGCATGCTCTCTGCCAATCCCTAGGTACCTTACCCTCTTCCATACATTTATTAAATAATTGCACCAACCACTCCAAAACTATATCCCCACCTGCTTTTAACATTTCTATCTTTATCCCATCAATCCCGGCTGCCTTACCCCCTTTCATTTTACCTACTGCCTCACGAACTTCCCCCTCACTCACAACTGGCTCTTCCTCACTCCTACAAGATGTTATTCCTCCTTGCCCTATACACGAAATCACAGCTTCCCTATCTTCATCAACATTTAACAATTCCTCAAAACATTCCTTCCATCTTCCCAATACCTCTAACTCTCCATTTAATAACTCTCCTCTCCTATTTTTAACTGACAGATCCATTTGTTCTCTAGGCTTTCTTAACTTGTTAATCTCACTCCAAAACTTTTTCTTATTTTCAACAAAATTTGTTGATAACATCTCACCCACTCTCTCATTTGCTCTCTTTTTACATTGCTTCACCACTCTCTTAACTTCTCTCTTTTTCTCCATATACTCTTCCCTCCTTGCATCACTTCTACTTTGTAAAAACTTCTCATATGCTAACTTTTTCTCCCTTACTACTCTCTTTACATCATCATTCCACCAATCGCTCCTCTTCCCTCCTGCACCCACTTTCCTGTAACCACAAACTTCTGCTGAACACTCTAACACTACATTTTTAAACCTACCCCATACCTCTTCGACCCCATTGCCTATGCTCTCATTAGCCCATCTATCCTCCAATAGCTGTTTATATCTTACCCTAACTGCCTTCTCTTTTAGTTTATAAACCTTCACCTCTCTCTTCCCTGATGCTTCTATTCTCCTTGTATCCCATCTACCTTTTACTCTCAGTGTAGCTACAACTAGAAAGTGATCTGATATATCTGTGGCCCCTCTATAAACATGTACATCCTGAAGTCTACTCAACAGTCTTTTATCTACCAATACATAATCCAACAAACTACTGTCATTTCGCCCTACATCATATCGTGTATACTTATTTATCCTCTTTTTCTTAAAATATGTATTACCTATAACTAAACCCCTTTCTATACAAAGTTCAATCAAAGGGCTCCCATTATCATTTACACCTGGCACCCCAAACTTACCTACCACACCCTCTCTAAAAGTTTCTCCTACTTTAGCATTCAAGTCCCCTACCACAATTACTCTCTCACTTGGTTCAAAGGCTCCTATACATTCACTTAACATCTCCCAAAATCTCTCTCTCTCCTCTGCATTCCTCTCTTCTCCAGGTGCATACACGCTTATTATGACCCACTTCTCGCATCCAACCTTTACTTTAATCCACATAATTCTTGAATTTACACATTCATATTCTCTTTTCTCCTTCCATAACTGATCATTTAACATTACTGCTACCCCTTCCTTTGCTCTAACTCTCTCAGATACTCCAGATTTAATCCCATTTATTTCCCCCCACTGAAACTCTCCTACCCCCTTCAGCTTTGTTTCGCTTAGGGCCAGGACATCCAACTTCTTTTCATTCATAACATCAGCAATCATCTGTTTCTTGTCATCCGCACTACATCCACGCACATTTAAGCAACCCAGTTTTATAAAGTTTTTCTTCTTCTCTTTTTTAGTAATTGTATACAGGAGAAGGGGTTACTAGCCCATTGCTCCCGGCATTTTAGTCGCCTCATACGACACGCATGGCTTACGGAGGAAAGATTCTTTTCCTCTTCCCCATGGACAATAGAAGAAATAAAAAAGAACAAGAGCTATTTAGAAAAAGGAGAAAAACCTAGATGTATGTATATATATATATGCATGTGCGTGTCTGTGAAGTGTGACCAAAGTGTAAGTAGGAGTAGCAAGATATCCCTGTTATCTTAGCGTGTTTATGAGACAGAAAAAGAAACCAGCAATCCTACCATCATGCAAAACAGTTACAGGTTTTTGTTTCACAGTCATCTGGCAGGACGGTAGTACTTCCCTGGGTGGTTGCTGTCTACTAAACCTACTACCAATATACTACCTATATATATATATATATATATATATATATATATATATATATATATATATATATATATATATATATATATATATATATATATATACATATATATATATATATATATATATATATATATATATATATATATATATATATATATATATATATATATATATATATATATATATATATATATATATATATATATATATATATATATATATATATATATATGATGGTAGGATTGCTGGTGTCCATTTTTCTGTCTCATAAATATGCAAGGTTTCAGGTACGTCTTGCTACTTCTACTTACACTTAGGTCACACTACACATACATGTACAAGCATATATATATACACACATCCCTCTGGGTTTTCTTCTATTTTCTTTCTAGTTCTTATTCTTGTTTATTTCCTCTTATCTCCATGGGGAAGTGGAATAGAATTCTTCCTCCGTAAGCCATGCGTGTTGTAAGAGGCGACTAAAATGCCGGGAGCAAGGGGCTAGTAACCTCTTCTCCTGTATATATTACTAAATGTAAAAGGAGAAACTTTCGTTTTTCCTTTTGAGCCACCCTGCCTTGGTGGGATACGGCCGGTGTGTTGAAAGAAAGATATATATATATATATATATTTAAATCAAATATAGGGAAGTACCACCTCTATGGCTGGAATGGGGACCCTCATCCTCAGAGAAGACAATAAACGTACCTCAGGGAAAACTCAAGGTTCTCCCCTGAGCTGTTTGAATATTTTCTTCTCCTACCACCCCCTATATTTGATATTCTATGTAAACATATATTAGTAAGCAGAATGTATTTACAGAAAAACATAAACATGATTACAATGACACAATGTATCAAAGATCATGAATTTCCTCCAGCTCCTCCGAGGCCGGACGCGAGCCAAGTATGCAGTAAGCATTTCCCCTTTGGATGGACACGCTGAGGCGCTGGAACATGAAAGTGGCTGCCCTTGGGTCACTGGTAGTGTCGAGGAGTCTGGAACCCAATTCATGTATATATATAACTGATGGTTCAGTCACTTGTATTGAAGGATATTGCTAATAAAATTTAATGTTATTTCATACGAAATATATTTCAGCAATTAATGTCAACATGCAAATGTGAAAAAGCCGCTTCCCTGAGGTGCGTGACATTAATAAAAAAAAATAGCGTTTAATATATACGTTATTGTATACTGATATCTATAATGCTTTTAATAAGCACTTTGTAATTAGAAAAGAACCCTAGGGGAGGTACAGCCCCCTGGGAACGACAGGTAATCAGGTCTGATTAAGGGAAATGGTGAGTTGCTCCAGTTCCCTGGAGCAACATCCTTAAACCCTCAGAAGCCTCAAAGCAACTTTCTTGAAGGGATAAAACAGTGGAACTAATTATGAAATTTCTTCCTTACTGGAAGTCATTATGGCTGAGGCGGCCTTTTTCCTTAAGCTCTGGCACAGGAAGATGCCCGAGCTAGTGTTGATGAGATCATAAAAGCCTCTTTGTCTGTCTCGAAGAACTTTTGAAGGAGTTGGCTTCTTTCTCTCCACAGATAATGGATGACCTCAACTCTTGTATTTTTTTTTTTGTCTTTCCACGAACCAAAATGGTGATGTTTCGAGGCGACCTCTCTCCACATCGTCTGCAGTTTCCTCTATTGCGTTTAGCAGGTAAATGAACGATTAGGTGATAAACACGTGTGGGTCTTACAGCGTCGGGGAAATCTGAAGGGAGGAGGGGGGGGGGGTGATCAGGGTTAATACAAGCAAGGGAAAGTAAGGGAAGGATAGCTCTATTTTTTTTTTGTAGGAATCGGCCTTCACCAGAATCAAGGCCTCACTTTCTAACCTTCAGAAAGACAAATGAGACACAAATGGCGTACTCCCGATAACAGTGAAGAAAACACACGTCTGCAGGATAAGCTTTTATTGGGACAAGCTTTGCCACTGTGAAAGCTTTACACATATCTTTTCTTCACTTGGATAACATAAATGTACTGTATTAACTGCTAGTTCACTTTTTTTTTTGCTAAATGTACAGTTTCGTATATATCTCCTTTTTGCACCACGTCTTTTTACCTTTCGATATTTTAATTAGTTTAGTTAAGTAATTTTAATACGGGTATCGGACATGTCTTTATAATTGTCAGGCTTTGTTCTTATTTTTTCATACCCATTTTCGTAAGTAGATTTTCCTTGTATTTTCTAAGAAGTTTTCCCTTGAAAAACTTTTATGACCCCTATTTACTGATAAGAGATTCCTTATTTATTTTATATTTTATCGTTACTACGTCAGAATAATTATTATGGTAGGCAGTGAAATAGCTTCAGTGCTTTTTTTTAACGTTGCTGCGTCTGGGCACCTCAGGAACTTAAACCAACAACAGAACTTGAACCTACAATAGAACCTGGCAAGAATTACGGGTTTATTTTAAGTCGGTCTGATATAGTTAAATATAGGTAAATTCTGCTTCAGATCTACTGCTACTACTTCTGTGTTATTTTTGGATACGATGAAGTCATAAGATATTAGCGTTCAATACACAATCTTATGAAAGGAGCCGAGAACGATACCCGTTGATGCAACAATAAGGTATAGAGACTATCTGAGATAATGAAGTTCAGGCTTTTACTCGCCTCATCTTTAAAGAAGAACAAAAAGGCACAATACCGTAACTGGAACAATACACAAATAACCCGCACATAGGAAAGAGGAGCTTACGGCGACGTTTCGGTCCGACTTGGACCATTTACAAGTCAATGGTCCAAGTCGAAGCTTCTCTCTCCTGTGTGCTGGTTAGCTGCGTTACTCTTCTCTACGTTCTTTTTCACACTGCTTTCCTATCTCTTTCACTTCCGCCTCACATCTTTCCTGTAATTCCTTCACTTTCTTCCTCTGGCTTAATAAGGACTGGCGGGGAGATTTTGATGTTGGTGAGAGCTCTTTATCCAAGAAAATGTAGCTAATTCTTACCTTGGATCAAACCTGATTATATCCCATTATGCAGCCCTGAATGATCCCGACAAGTTTAGCGTTTCACAAGAAATGTTATAATAATAATAGGCTATACTGTCTTTTTTTCTTCTACTTTCCCCTGCCTCGTGCCCAGTCATCACTTTTCAACTATCTCTTCTAACTTCTTGCCTCTTCCTCCCTCTCCTTCCGCCTCCTCTATCACCTCATACATTCCTTATCCCTCTCTTCCTCCCACGCCCCCCTCATCATCCCTTCGGTACCCCTCATCATGGGTAACAGCACCAGTCATTACCCAGTCAGAGAGGCAGATCCTGGGCAGATCCCACTCAACCTACCGATAATTACTGGGCGTATGATCTAGTCAGGCGAGTCTCCTAGAATGGCCGCCTGAAGTCTGCAATCAGATAGAGTACGAGCCTCAGAGAGGAGATAGAGCGGCAGGAGAAAGCGATTCACGTTAGTGGGTCTACATGAAGTAGGCAGGAGACGACGACTACTCTCTCTCTCTCTCTCTTTCTCTCTCTCTCTCTCTCTCTCTCTCTCTCTCTCTCTCTACCTGTAACCCTTTACACTTTCCCCCAGCAAAGTCACTTTCTCTTTTTTTACCTTGTCAAAATATTTTTCAGCTTGCTATGTTGACAAATGTCTAGCTGAACTTTACTTACTAACGTTCAAAATTAGGTAAAAATTTTATGAACTTGCTACTGTGACATATCTGCCTAAAAGGTACTTAGCCTCCTATGGTAACAAATAATCTTCCAGGTACTCTGACTGGATCCAGAGACATTCTGGATCCTGATCCTGAACATATTCAACCTATAGAGGTTCTCTTGTTCCTTTTCAAATAAATGTTCACTTTATCCCTGTTACACCGAGTAATAATTATGTGCAATATTTTACTCTTTGTGGGTGAACCGACGCTGGCCTGTACCTGCGCTGGGCAGCAATTATCTATTTTTAGGGTTTGTGTAATTAGTATATTCTAATTAGAAAGTCTCTATTGCAAAATATAAAGAGAATGTAAGGGTAGTGATGCTGCTCTTCTGACATGCTTGGTAAGGTCACTTCCAGGAACACACACACAAACACTCACTCACTCACTCTCTCACTCACTCACTCACTCACTCACTCACACTCTAATTACATTGGTATTCTTGTTTACAATTTCTGGACATAAATTGTCCAAAGAAGAACTTGTGTATTAATTCCTGCCCTATTTCTGGACATTTGTGTCTGGCGAATCTCTCCCTTCCCTCCCTCTTTTCGTCTCTCTCTCTCTCTCTCAAACACACACACACACACACACACACACATGTATTGGGAAAGGATTAGTCTCAGTATCCACATATAGTACACGAGCTCAGTGCTGTTATCCAGCATCAGCTCGTTTCAAAATCTGCCCATAGCAATATTTATTATTTTTTATGTAATACTGAACATACGCACCTACTGGGAATTGGACAGTGTTGGAGCCAGTTATTGGCCAGAGATTTCATCTGGTCAACAGGCTTTGTTTCTTGAATGTCAATATTTTGCAGGATTCTGCTGCGTATGCAGAAATGACTGGTGGTAGTGCGCTAGAGCAGAGATAAAACTAGAGTGAAATTCTTGTGGTGTGTTGTGTCAACTTCCTCTGGCTGTCCACCATGTTTAGAGCACTGGTACAGTCACCAACATCTTCCCATTTTGGAAGGCTCTGGTGAAGTGACAGGTCCAGTCAGGTCGGGTCCACGCGAGAAATGGGTTCCTTTCACAGTCTTCTACCTTGTTACAGATGGACTGCGGGGAGAAAGTCCAAGACAGCGGTGTATACTAAATATGAAAAATCTAATTTGTGCCATATTTATTGTTTACCTTCTGCCCTCGATCAAGTACAAGATGCTTCGTAGCACTAAGTTTCTTGGTTGCTCCTTACAGAACAAGCGCATGATTCTCTGGTGTAGAATCAAACTTTACCCAAAGGATATAAGAGTCATCGGAGGGTGGCAAAAATATTTCATTCTTACTCTCCTTAAACTCATCCTAAATATAACCGGCCACAGCTTGTCCTATGTTAGTGCAGCTGTAAACTAATGACTGAAATACTGGAGAGCAGTAAGCTACTTCTTATATCGTATAATTAAATGTTAGAGTACATCTATCCGCATAAATTTCAATAGAAAGGAATCATATCTACCCCACTGAGGTATGTGGCACCGATTCACAGATATACTGACTGTTTTGTTAAGACTTAGCTTTAGAAACTGATAATACCTGCAATTAGGATGTGTAGAGCGGAGCCAGAGATTCTTAGTGCGTCTTGTTTTCTTAAGAGGAACCTGTACCATACCAAGTCAAAGGCAACAGCAATATCCATTGTCACTGCAAAACTGCTGTTGGGTAAGTATCTGGGTAACATAGTGGAGAGGTCCATCTAGTGAATGGTGTTACATGTTGGTAACTAGTGGCATTTAGTATAGATGTTCATGTATAGAAGATCATATAGTGACTGGTGCCACGTAGAGACGTTCTAGATGAAAACTGGTGCCACGTAGAGACGTTCTAGATGAAAACTGGTGCCAAGAAGAGACGTTCAAGAGGAAAACACCTGAACTGATCTTTCTGAAACCGTCACATAATAAGATTTCATAATTTAAAAATACTGTCGTTTGCTGTGAGATTATTGTCTAAGAAATTTTACGGATGGTTGACTACACTGATTCTTGTTTGTTGTCTATAACAATTGCTTAGCAATTTCTTGTGATGGACTACATCTGCCTTATCTACAGTAAAGGCCATTTACCGCAAAATGACAAGATGCAAAGTATAAGCTATGCTACCTGGCCAGTATATCCACGCAGCAATCTTGGCCAGTATATCCACGCAGCAATCTTGGCCAGTATATCCACGCAGCAATCTTGGCCAGTATATCCACGCAGCAATCTTGGGTTCATCTGACCGGCAGCTAACTTTGTACGTATTTCTTAAGAACATATGTACCCCTTTCGTTCTGTGATCTATAGTAAGATCGACATAATTCTTGTGGTTAGTCATTAATATTGACTCTCTAGATATAAGACTTGCTTTTTCTGGAATTATTATCAGGTACATATCTCTGCTGGTCCCTCACGTATTCCAATACTAGTTTTGTTTCCTCTGCTGCCCGCAGAGAGATGCCTAAGTGTTGCTTTTTTTTACAGGATTGACTGAAAATTTTTGTTATGGGCAAAGTATTCTGTAGGATCTATAAACCTGCTTTCCCTCGGCGACGAAAGCAAACCATGGTTGGAAACCTTGACCCCAGGCGCCTCTAGCAAGAGAGAATAACCATTCAACTACGTTTAATGACCAGTGTTGGAGTTGTTTACTTAGATCTCACCATCACCATGGACTAACAGCTAGCTTTTCAGAGATAGCTTGGATGTATTAGAAGGTTCGGAGTTGTAAAGGAAGCTTTGTGATCAGACGAGTCTACATTTTCAAGTAGATTTCCATTAATTGAGGGGAATAAATTCATTATCTACATTTCAGCAATATAAAATTTTGCTGTAATACATTTCGTTGGCTGTGTGATCCGTCAAAGGTCTCCCCATGTGCCATAGTCCCTGCCTGTCTCGTCTCATTCATGAAGTATATACAGGAGTATTAGCAAAGTTCTATTAAGTGTTGTCGTCCAGAATGTTTCTTGAAGGGCAACCTAATTATCAAGACAATGAGTGTTCATGAGCAGTGTGCAAGCTCACCAACGCAGATAATGACGCCCGTAATGTTGCCAGGGAGCATGTTTATGGACTGCCTCAAGTTTGCTGGCAGTTTGACTAGGCTTCTTATGAGGCAGGTCGAAGAGGCAATACGACAACAGTGAAAGCGTTTAAGTGGAGATGTATCAAATCATGAAGGTTTTCAGTATTCTAATTGTCTTCGAATTACCCCTCTTGTTGGCTCTCTGACTTCTAGTCAGGCAGGTAGGAGAGTAGGATGCGGTTTTATGGTATTATGTAAAGTACTATAACTACCAGACGAGAATGAGTTATAACTACGTGGGTGAGAGACGTGTGTACACCATCTGAATAAATCCTATGGGTATGTTTGAAGATTTGTCCTTTACACTGCTGGTTCATCGATAATGGTGCCTTAATACCGGCGACGGTCTCTGTATCCTGGAAATTGGAGCTGTCTTACCATTTCCTGGATAAAAAGCATCTCACCGCCATCAAGCGCCCCTTACAGAACGTGTAAAGTGGGATGGCTATGTTTCTTCATGGCTGTGTAATCAATCTAGGCTGAGAAATCCAGTCCTGTCTGCCTTGTAGAATGTACTAAAAATAATTAGAATACGTAACAAAAGAACGCATTTAGAAAACGGAAATAAAATACAAAGAATACTTAGCTAAAATTTTTGGATTAAATTAGTAGTTAGAAGGCAAAACTAAAAGACGTAGGTAGAAGACGTTCTTCGTTCCACTTGACATATTTCACGTCTCTGGTCGTATGTCAACATAGACTGCAGGACACAGGGTAGTATCGAGAGAGATAACTCAGTCGAGCAATATCGCCATGTTCTAAGGTTAGCACTGACATATAGCCGAAGAGAATGGACTATGCTCTCTCTCTCTCTCTCTCTCTCTCTCTCTCTCTCTCTCTCTCTCTCTCTCTCTCTCTCTCTCTCTCTCTCTCTCTCTCTCTCTCTCTCTCTCTCTCTCTCTCTCTCTCTCTCTCTCTCTCTCTCTCTCTCTCTCTCTCTCTCTCTGTCTCTGTCTCTCTCTGTGTGTCTCTCTCTCTCTCTCTCTCTCTCTCTCTCTCTCTCTCTCTCTCTCTCTCTCTCTCTTTCTCTCTCCCTCTCTCTCAATATCACTACTTTTGTCTCCCTCATATATGAGAATTTTTTCTCCAGACCTGATACAGTTAAACGTTTCATATCAAGATAAACTGCGCTTTCCTGACGTTCATCTCAAGGGAAAAATAAGAGCTGGAGGAATATGTTTTTGGACCGCCTTCAACGCATCTCGGTGGGCCATTCTTCAGTCATAATGGTCACATTAACCTTCTTATCATGTCATAATTCTGAAATGTTAGAAATACTTTTGCCTGCAGCTTAAATACTGTAAAAAAATAATCCATTCTTCTTGGTTACGACTCACTCGCTATGAGTTCAAACCCCACCCGTTCCGTGGTTTGCAATCGTGTTAAAACGATTTCGTAATTCTTCTCGGTTTTTGGAGGGGAAAATTCCTGATTTCTTCAGATGTCCTCTAAACGCATTTTCAGCATTTATGAAGAGATTTTTTTTTTTACAGACAAAATAATCTTTAACACTAAACGTAATTCCGCTTCGTTCTGTGCCTTTCAGTTGTCGTTATTTTTCCTTTTGTTAAATTTACGAGGAACGTATTTCATTTTACAATATTTCTCTGCTGCGTTTTGAAAATCTGAGATTTTTTCAATAAAATCATAAACTGTAAAGGGTTAATATCATTTAATTATTTAATTAATTATCAATATATTCTCAAATAGAAACAATTCTTAAATATATATTATATATAATAATTCTATTATCTTTCTGTATTCTTGTGTTTCAGCTATTTCTACTATTTAGAGTAGTAATACTATTATCATTACTGGCAATACTACAGCAGTTACTACTGCTATTACTATCACTATAACTGTTAATAATGCGACTATTACTAAAACTGTTACTATTACACCTACTGATACATACAGTATTAATACAAGTAATATCACTCCTTCTACAACTATTTCCACTACCTCTCTAACTAGTACCACTTGGTAGCCTTAGTGCTACTAAGACTGCAACTAATGCTATTAATACTAATAATTGTAAATATAATAAATGATATCTATTATTTACCCTCATGGGCTCTGGTGGCCTGGTGGTTAACGCTCTCGCTTCACACGGCGAGGGCCTGGGTTCGATTCCCAGCCAGAGTAGAAACATTGGACGTGTTTCTTTCCACCTGTTGTCTATGTTCCCCATCAGTAAAATGGGTACCTGGGTGTTAGTCGACTGGTGTGGGTCGCATCCTGAGACACTGACCTAAGGAGGCCTAGTCACAGACCGGGCCGCGGGGGCGTTGACCCCCGGAACTCTCTCCAGGTAATCTGCATTATTAGAGCATAGATTACACAGATAAGAAATGGCAAATCCACATGACTCGTGTTTACATATCTTGTTACCAGGGTAATTATATTTGGGAGGATTCTCATAGTCAGACCTTTATTTACCACTTGGTTTCGCCTCATGTGTTAGCAACCTGTCGTTGTCTCTCAATTTTTGGTGACGTAGGGGTTACGTGAATTGACGTAACGCTCCTGGACTTCAAGAACTTTCTAATTTCTAGCTCTTGGATCTCCTGTCGTGGTTAAGTTATAGGTTCTTGGTCTTCTTAGCGAGTTAAGCTACAGCTCCTCTGGCAAAAGATGGATTTGAGGTACAGCTACCAACCCAGTTGAGTACGTTGTGGGACACGAGTCTGGTGATATGTGATACGAGGGATAGCGATTCGAGGTACAGGAGTCTATATGTAACACAGGGGTTGAAGATTGAGACACTTATGCAGCATATGGGAATCTTTATTCAGGAAACGTTTCGCCACACAGTGGCTTCATCAGTCCAATACAAAGAGGAAGGTGTAAGGAGAGGAGGAGAATGAGGTAATCAGTCCCTCAACCTGGAGTCGATGTGTTCAGTCCATCAATAATAGATATCCTCTGTAGAATTCTACAAGATTGATGGACTGAACACATCGACTCCAGGTTGAGGGACTGATTACCTCATTCTCCTCCTCTCCTTACACCTTCCTCTTTGTATTGGACTGATGAAGCCACTGTGTGGCGAAACGTTTCCTGAATAAAGATTCCCATATGCTGCATAAGTGTCTCAATCTTCAACTTGTCGGTTTTTCAAACCATTCATCACAACACAGGGGTTACCTCTCTTGGATGGCTCAACGACCGAAACACGTCTAACCTTTACTTTCGTGATTTTAATGTACCGGTGACTTCCAGTCTTAATGATCAAAGTAAAGTCGATATGCTTCAAACTTAACACGAACACTAAAGTGTTTATCTGCATCATATATTCTTTAGATTTAAGCTCACAATTTACGTTCTTCAAGCGAGCAGTTTACACTCGAGTCCTCTCTCATTATGCGTGATTTATCTACATTAAACTCAATCATCCATTTTCGCTCATTTTGGTAAATTTATCAAAACTGTCAAGCATTCTTGTTGGGATTTTATAGTCATTTTTAGTTTATTTGTATAATTAGTTTGAATAATGGGCAAAAATATTCATATAAATATTTTCCTTCATATAAACTTCTCCACAGAGAAGTATATAACTAACTAAATAATTTAAAATCTTCTGAGTATGTTCTATACAAGAATATACAAGGCTAAATGCACAGTGATTATCTCTATGTATATAGCGTGAAATATTGTTTTAATTCCGGTTTTAGAGATTAAAATTATCCTCCTTGACTGGTGGTGTTATGATTATGTGAAGCCTTAATGACCCTCGTGTAGTGAATAGACTTTAAACCTTTTAATTCAACCAATCTCTTTCCGATGTCTCTCTTAATTTCTTAGTCTAAGTGATGTCAACAAATGAGTTAAATCAAGAAGAGGTGGAGCACATACCATAAACGGGTTTAAGAATGGGTATTATCAGGAAGCAGCATAACCTGCTAATACATATATATATATATATATATATATATATATATATATATATATATATATATATATATATATATATATATATATATATATATATATATATATATATATATATATATATATATATATATATATATATATATATATATATATATATATATATATATATATATATATATATATATGCAATAAGATCACAGTAAACAGGTGATTTCAGAATATGCAAAACAACCACTCTGAAAGAATAGAGAAATTCCAAGCGCTTTCGTGACTACTCACTTTCATAGTTCCTTGATAATGTGAGTAGTCACGAAAGCCCTTGGAATTTCTCTATTCTTTCAGAGTGGTTGTTTTGCATATATAATATATGTATACATATATATATATATAATATATGCATGTATACATATATATATATATATATATATATATATATATATATATATATATATATATGTGTGTGTGTGTGTGTGTGTGTGTGTGTTAACCTGCTGATGTATATATGTTAACAATAACTCAATGCAACATTCCATTATAGTTTGTTTGGTTTGTTATATTTAACGCCCATTGACTTATAGAGGATTATTAAAGGTGCTTGTCACCTGCACACCCATAGATACTTTAAACCCTAATAAAGAGATCAAACTATGTATATACATATAGAAATGTATCCCTGCGCTAGTATACACACTGCTCTCAGTGTATACACATCAAAGGAGATGCTCATCAGAATTAATACAAAGTACGCATCGAATAGGACGCTCCAGTGAAATGAAATTAATTAACTTTTTTAATTGATGACCCTCTAAACTTCTGAAGGTCTGGCTGTTTGGTTTCAAATTGTTGTTACCATGAGTTTACCCTGATTGAAAATGCTTATAAATTGATGGATGTTTACCCAATTAAAAAGTATTGGTCACACAGGATATACACAATGAGAGGTATACTACATCTGCGAGTGTATATTAGCTGAGAATACATTCTCTCTCTCTCTCTCTCTCTCTCTCTCTCTCTCTCTCTGTAGGATTAAGCTAATTTTTAGTGTTAAGAATATGAAGTCTTAACACACGTGCAATCGATATGCTACGATATGCTACACGTGCAATCGATATGCTACGGAAATACGATTCACAACAGCCGATTACCATATAGTTATCTATTTAGGGCTAGATGAACAAGGGCAGGTGTTTGGAAACTAGCTCATAGGTCCCGTCCAGCTAGCAATACTATCCGAGTCCTATTAATATAATATATATTATTTCTACAAGTACATGTACAAGGTATACAGGCCTATCTGACATCAATAACATACTACTATTTAGAAAGCCGCTTGTTATGCTAAGTATTTCGGGCAAATTAGCTCAATTTTGTCCCAGGATGCGACCCACACTAGTCGACTAACACCTAGGTACCCATTTTTACTGATGGGTGAACGCAGACAACCGGTGTAAGGAAATGCGCCCAGCGTTTCCACCCTTGATGGGAATCGAACCCGGACACTCAGCGTGTGAAGCGAGAGCTTTTGTCACCCCATGGGCTACCGTACTGGTTCTGGGGCGAACGATCTTCCATTGGGCTATGACGAATATTCAAATATTGTCTCCACAACATAACGGGATAACTTTTCGATAACTTACATAATCCACTAAACTTTTTTTCAAACTTTCTCTACATTGTATTCGTCAATAAATCTTTCCAACACAACTAACGCATTCCGGAAAGTTTACATTTCTATGTGATTACTTTTTTTTATTTTTGGTATGGGATGTTATTGTTTACCAATTAGTTTCTCATACGAAAAGATTCCATTGTTTCTGAAATCAGTCCGTGGATATTTAGGCCTACATCCTTAGGTTCTCCTCGAACATTTGACTTAGCCATCTGACACAACCAGCTGACTAAGAATCGCCTGACTCACAACCTCATTTCACAACAGACTGATACTAAACATCCGGCATATCCAACGAGCTGACACAACCAGCTGACAACCAATTGATACAACCGCATCACACATCTTTACACGTTCCTTTTAATACGCTCAGTATTACTCTTCGCCAGATTTGACAGAAGCTCTCTCTCCATCTCCTTTTATGTAAATTAAATTTGCACATAACTCACGGTTCTCTGTAGCTGTAGCTCCTAACACCGACAAACCTATTATTTGGAATACGTTTTTCCTCTAAACGAGTCTTTAAGGAAAAACACCTTTACATCGGGGTGTCTTGATGCCTACGAAGTACCTTTCAACCAAGAAATTAAAGCTACCTTAATTTTCGTAGGATCAAATATGATTGAACCCCATTCCACCCTAGTCCAGCATGAACCTGATAGGTTCAGTATTTCTAAATTAAATTAATGATGATGATAATAATAATAATAATAATAATAATAATAATCATAATAATAATAATAATAATAATAATAATAATAATAATAATAATAATAATAATAATAATAATAATAATAATAGACGGAAACGTTAGATGAAAAATCCTAGTGAGTAGTTCTACAGAGGCATTTCTCTAGCAAAGCTTCCTCTAAAAGGATTTCCTGTGAGGTTATTCCTAGGCTTCCTCTGAGAGGAATACCTGTAAGGCTCATCCTCGAGGAGCATTCTGCTATGGGGCTCTTGATTCAAGACAGTGGACCTGACTTCCCTTTCTTTGGGTCAAACGTGATAATCTACCATTCTCCAAGATACTGTATAGCTTCTGCGGGTTAATTACTCCCCCATAATGCGATAACACAGTCAGGGAGGTTTCCAGGAAATATATATGTGAGGCTCGGTCTTGGAGACTGCTAGGTACCCACTCCTTATACTCTCCTCGCTCGGTAACTCGTCCAAAACTCTGCTCACCACCTTGGGCCACCTGACGGAGGATCACAGATAGCCTGAGGTGCTAACGAAGGGAAGTGTGGAGGAGAAAGATGGCGGAGAATGTTGGAATATTGGTGAGGGTTCACGACGGTGAGCACTCTGAGACCTTCCGCACCTAAAACATTTTAAGTATTTTTCCTTCCACGATTCGGACAGAATCAGTTTGACTCTTTTCTCCAAATCCGGCTACGATGGTTTGTAATTGTCGCCGCATAAATCAGCATTTTTCGTTAACTGGTATCATTGCTCTTAATTGCTATGTCCCATCTTTTGCAACCAGTGGAGATCTCGATGTCTGTCTGTGTTCCACCAAGTATTTATAGACAACGATGCAGTACTTGCGTAAAGTGCATCTGATCAAGAGTAACCGTGAGCACTCTCTTAACCTTTGAATCTGTAGATACGTGCAATGTGGTCCACGTTTTATATGGATTTTCAGAAACTATTGATGAACAATAGAGTAGACATCTCATACTCAACCACATTTTGAGAAGACCCGGGCCGGAAGTACCGGCAAATCCTTAATGAGTGAATGAACCTTTGTTGTCGTTGTTCATAGGCAAACGAAGGCAGATCTGACCTCACCACTTACCTCTGACCGGACCCTTACCGTTACGGAAACTAAAGTCTTGGGTGAAGCCTAAGATTGAAATTCGCCTCTAAACACCGTAGCAGGCAAGCAGATGGAAATAAAGACGTAGACAGGAAAGCAAACATTCAGCTGAGAGATAGACAGGGGAAGCAGAGATATAGATAGGGAGGAAGAGAGACATCAAGGCAAGTACAGAGGGAGGCATGGAGACAGAGGCAGATAATCAAACAGGTAGTAGAGGTGAAAGGTATTCAGCCAAGCAGGTAAACAGGAAAGTAAATAGGCAAATAGGCAAACATTCAAACAGGTAAATACGGAGACAGACAGGCAAGCAATAATGCAAAAAGCCAGACAAGTGATTAGGCAAGTGTGTAGTTTAAAAAAGGTAAGTAGGCAAGCAAGCTGGTAGACAGTGGGATAATTAGGCAATAAAACAGACAAGCATGCATTAAGTAAGGCAGGCAAGCAGGTAGACAGGCAGATAGACGGACAGATCTAATTCACACCTCTCTGATCCAGCCTAACCTGTAGTCCAAGCTTTATAACATCCAGAGACAGAGAGAAAGAAAGAATGAATGAATTATGTTTGACTTTATAGATAAAAACATTCATTTTAATATTACTAAAGAAATAAATACACGTCATTAAAGACTCTCTCATGTCATGCTACTTTTTGCAAATAAAACTGAGAGATAAGTTAATCGATGGAATTAAACAGTCGGGTTAAACAATGATACGAAACCATAGGATCAAAAAGTGGGTTCAAACATAGGGTCAGTATATATTCAGCGAGTGTATTCATTACTGCATGTAAGTCGAGAAATGTATATCTCTCACTGTATATACAATGATAGGCATGAATCTCTGTGCAAATACTCTGATGCTACTTAAATCTCTAACATTTATTTTTTTTAAATATTCGTGCATTAGTAAAGCGCAGCATTAATGGCTTAAATGGAATTTTCTTTCGACCTAACAAATATGATGCTGGTACAGTCACGGTGGTCAGAGCTTCCTCTTGTGAGCCTAGAGAGAATCATATAGTCTCGAAGTTTACCAATTCAAACTTGTACGAGGATAGGTAATTGAGCTCATAAAACAAGTCATTTGAAATGGGTTTGGTTGGGAGAGACCAGCATTAGTCTTCAACAGTGTTTCCCTTGGCATGTTGGAACTTGCTTCTGATTTATCTTGGAAATTCAGTTTAATAGAGCTTTTGGGGAATTTTGTAACTGAAAATTGGCTCAGTGGATTGTATACAGTGGACGTGTCTTGGAGGATCAGTGGCTGCAGCGGTCGTGGAAAGTGTTACTGTGGCGGTAGAAAGAGCAGCAGCGCTAGTGGCAGCAACAGCTGCTTTGGATGCAGAAACAGCCGCTTGTTGTATCAACAGCTGTGGCGGCGTCAGAAGCAACACAGGCGATAGCAGCATCAGTGATAGAAGCAGAACCAGCAAAGGCAGCAGCAATTAGAGCTGTTGCAGAATAATCGTCGGCAGCAGCAGAGAAAATCCTCAACTAACTTCAGTAACATGTCTTCTGAATCTCCAAAAGCACTGCTTCGTCAGGAAAGAACAAGTGTGACAACTCCCACATCGTAAAAAAAAATGTATTGATAAGTTCTTTTTTGCTCGCACCTCTCTTCCATTCATTAACTTTACAACCCTTTCTATTTAAACATTAAGCAGCCACAAACGTATAAGCCTTATTGCAATCTAAATTCTTTGCAGGGTAGAACAGACGGTTTCATTCCTTGGAACGTTAATCTCTGGGCTTGTCTCCTGGAAACCTCTTTTTGACTGGGCCTTGACAGTCTCTCTTCAGCGTGAAAGCCAGTAAGATTTCCTTCTCTCTTATGTGTAGTATAATTATTCTAGTTCATTTGGTGTTATCCTTCCCTTTACATAGTTCTGCTTTGGTTGCCTAAACATGAACAAGCTCCCCTAATCCTCCACAATTAAATGAAATCTCAGGTGCATTTAGCAACTATTCCAGGTGGGTGCATTAATGCTGGATAAGGGTTCACGATCAAAGGAATTTAAACTACTCTCCATTCCATGTGTCAAATCTGATTTTTCTCTTATTATCCACGCACTATATGTTCTTTAAGGTTTAGCATTTGCTTATGAGAATATTAATAGTCATGTAAAAAATCGTGTCTGAAAGTAATGTATGATGAGAGTAGAATAGCAGAACAATCTTGGTTACTGAGAAGAGCAGTAATGCTCTTTATTTTAGTTAATATATTTATGTATTTCTGGGAAGAGCAAAATAAATTAGGCAGTTTTATAACTGCGTAAGACAGTTATATAAATATATAAATACTTATGTACGAGTGATAACCCGCACATGGAAGAGAGGAGCTTACGACGACGTTTCGGTCAGACTTGGACCATTTACAATGTCATGCTAACAAAAAGGAGAGAAGGAGGGTGTATACAGAGGCCAGCAGACAAGGAAGGAACAAGAGAGGTAGTAGGAAAAGAGGTAGAGAGGTAGCGCCTTATTTTTGTTATGTACGTACGAGTGAATCTGAGGTAAATTTGATACTACAGCTAGGATGCACATTGCACAATTATATGGGTGACAGTTGTTGAAATAAAAAAAAAAAGGTATTGACATAGTCATTGAATATTTACGTTTTTGCAGAATTTTTGTACTTTGGTAACCAGGAAACGTTGTGGCATGATCTGAATAGTGCGAGTTAATGTTATATTTAAAAAATGTTTAGTCAGAACAGAAAATGTTATTGAGATTGTCAGGCACGGACACCAGCACTTGTATTTACATTTGGTGATTTAAATTGCTCTTTGATTGGGTACTTGTAGGCTTGTCTGCTATATCTAGTATCACAATACAAAAAATATTTTGCTACACATGAACAAATTGTGTGGAAATTTGGAAGATGTTGTAATGTAGATGACATCAGAGTATTCAGTCTCAGCCAGCGGAAGGCCTCGGTCAGATAACCAAAAGCTCCAACGGCAGGTCATCGTTTGATTATGACTCGCATCAGGAAACACTTGTCCTGTTTTCTGACGAGCCTCACCTAACCTAACCAGTCTGAGTATTGGGTAAATTATTCGGCAAGAGTAATTTAAGCCAAAATCACAAGTTATACCTATTCGGTACTATATATATATATATATATATATATATATATATGTCGTGCCGAATAGGCAGAACTTGCCATCTTGGCTTAAATAGCAACGCTCATCTTGCCATATAGGACAAGTGAAAATTTGTGTATGCAATAATTTCGCCAAAATCATTCTGAACCTAACGAAAAAAATATTTTTGATTGTGCTTGTTTAGTACTAAATTATTGTAAACGTATTTAAAATATATTTAGTTGGGTATAAGAGAAAATTTTAGAAAGGACTTAATTTTAAATAAGTTCTTGCTAATTGACCAGTTTTACATATTCGGCACGACATATATATATATATATATATATATATATATATATATATATATATATATATATATATATATATATATATATATATATATATATATATATATATATATATATATATATATATATATATATATATAGATATAGATAGATAGATAGATAGATAGATAGCGAAAACCTTGGATAAATGAAACAAAGGCATTTTTTTTAATTGTAACATCGGATAAATGCAATATCGTAGAGGTCATTCAGTAAGAAGAGAATGGAACAGGATCAGCTTTGATCCCAGGAGAAAGGGTAACTACAATTCAGTGTCGCAAAAGTCCATCACCAGCATCAAAACTCTTCTTTGACGAGATGAACAGCTTCCCGTGACTCCCTCCTTCCAGATAATTAAAAATATAAACAATATTTATCTGACAATGGTTTAAGGGAGTCACTACAACTGGAATTTTCCCAAAAGGTTAGAACTGTTCCACAAGGGTGGAAATTGTTCCATAGAAGTGGGATTTGTTCCATAAGGGTGAGAACTGTTCCACAAGCGTGGGAGCTGTTCCACAAGGGTGGAAACTGTTCCAAAAGGGTAAGAAATGTTCCGCAAGGGTGCGAACTGTTTCACAAGGGTGGGAGCTGTTCCACATGGGTGAGGACTGTTCTACAAGGGTGAGCACTGTTCCACAAGCGTGGGGACTATTTTACATGGGTACGGACTGTTCCACAAGGGTGGGGACAGTTCCCCAAGGGATAGAACTGTTCCACAAGGATGGAGATTGTTCCACAAGGGTGAAGAATGCTCTACAAGGACTGGAACTGATTTACAAAAAAGGAAACGTCTCATAAAAGTGGAAACATCTCTACGAGGGTGGGAATAGTTCTACAAGAATGGGAACAGTGCAAAAGTTCCGTGTAAGAGTAAATAATTCCACAGAAGTGGGAACAGTTTAGCAAGAGAGCAAATTGTCCCTTGTAACTGGAAATAATTCCACTGGTGTAAGAACAGTTTTACAAGAGTGCAAATAGTCCCTTGTAACCGGAAATAATTCCACTGGTGTGTGAACAGTTTAACAAGAGTGCAAATTGTCCCTTGTAACTGGATATAATTCCACTGGTGTGGGAACAGTTTAACAAGAGTGCAAATAGTCCCTTGTAACCGGAAATAATTCCACTGGTGTGGGAACAGTTTAACAAGAGTGCAAATAGTCCCTTGTAACCGGAAATAATTCCACTGGTGTGGGAACAGTTTAACAAGAGTGCAAATTGTCCCTTGTAACTGGAAATAATTCCACTGGTGTGGGAACAGTTTAACAAGAGTGCAAATAGTCCCTTGTAACCGGAAATAATTCCACTGGTGTGGGAACAGTTTAACAAGAGTGCAAATAGTCCCTTGTAACCGGAAATGATTCCACTGGTGTGGGAACAGTTTAACAAGAGTGCAAATAGTCCCTTGTAACCGGAAATAATTCCACTGGTGTGGGAACAGTTTAACAAGAGTGCAAATTGTCCCTTGTAACTGGAAATAATTCCACTGGTGTGGGAACAGTTTAACAAGAGTGCAAATAGTCCCTTGTAACCGGAAATAATTCCACTGGTGTGGGAACAGTTTAACAAGAGTGCAAATAGTCCCTTGTAACCGGAAATAATTCCACTGGTGTGGGAACAGTTTAACAAGAGTGCAAATAGTCCCTTGTAACCGGAAATAATTCCACTGGTGTGGGAACAGTTTAACAAGAGTGCAAATAGTCCCTTGTAACCGGAAATAATTCCACAGGAGTGGGTACAGTTTCACAAGAGTAGGAAAGCAAATGTCATGCTACTTCCTAGTAATTACTGACCCCACTGACTGTCAACTTCACTAGTTGGTAAACTCGTAGTTACAGTAACGTGAGATCAAACTCTGCGTCATTAAGTTAACCGTTCATTAAATCTCCCAATGGGCATTTAACAGAAATAAGCAACGAAAGGATTTTAGAGTTCGGCAAAAGGTGTTTCATTTTAATAAATGCAAACAATAAATGTTTGCACCCTTCGAGAAAGGGATACCTTGATGCTGCTAAAAGGCTCTTGATCCAAGAAACTGTAGCTATCTTCCTTTTAAATGGAGCTCAATTACTTCCCATTCCCGAGGCCCTTTAAAGCCCAAACGGTAAACATTTTCCTCATTAGCAAATTGGATGTTCTCTCTTCGTGTTAAATTAGACCTTTGTGTCTCATCAACTTGTTGGGATTTTAAACTATTTATTCACATTCTCTATGTGTTAAATATATGGAATACATTTTGAGAAGTAATGCAGTAAGTGCATTATAAAAGAGATTTGATGGATGGTAAAAGGTTGAAGAGGCAACTAATGGATGCTTATCCACAAATTCATGACATATATTATTCGTGTTAGCCATTAAAAGGGATGATAAAAATAGTAATGGACAGTTGAAGAACGAAGAAAGTTTCGCCAGCTAGTGACTTCTTCAGTGCAATACAAAGAAGAACGATGGAGGATAAGTGTGAAGTAATCAGTCCCTCACCTTGCCTGGCGAAACGTTTACTAAGTAAAGATTCCCAGATGTTGCACAAGTGCCTCATTCTTCTGAATCATTTACATCACAGTAATGGGAAGGCAAGAGTATCGATGCAGTGGAAAAGATTGTGGGAAGACAGGAAGAGTGAGGTGGGAAAGGTTAAGTAGCCTGAGCTGGATTGACTTTGATAGAACGAATTTTCACACATACTAGAGACGAATTATGAAATCGTAATAACACGACTGCAAACAAATTACAGAACGGTATTTCGCAGACCAGTGTGCTTAACCACTGGTCCACTGGTCCACTGGCTGACTGGTCCACAGGTCCACTGGTCCACTACCTGACTGGTCCACTGGTCCACTGGTCCACTGGTCCACTGGTCCACTGCTCCAATTAGATGTACTTCTTTACCCCACAGGAATATCAGCATGAGTTCCATTGCGACCACAAAATCAGGTTTTTACAGAAGAATCCCACACCAGCATGACTGTGGCGAGCTCTAGCTCAAGTACCCTCAAAGCCGCCATCGTAATAAGAAAATAAGGAAATCACAGAATGGGTGAGGCACGAACATATAGCACACTGAGCGGCGAGTTCTGGGTCATGGTTAACGCACCCTCCACTCAAAAAAATTATTTCATGTATAACTCAATCCTCCCGTATAATTGCCTCATGTATCCCCTGGCCTGGTAGGCCAGGGGATACATTAAATCGTGTATACCCTTGTTAGGCAGAGCATTTCGGCTAAATTAGGCCAACTTCGTTGTCCCAGGATGCGACCCACAACAGTCGAGTAACACCCAGATACCTATTTTACCGACAGGTGAATATGGACAATAGGTGCCCTAAGGAAACACATCCAAATGTTTCCAGCCCTACCGAGGATCAACAGCCGGACTTCAGTGTGTGAGCTGAGTGCGCTTATTATCCTTTCCTCTCTCCCTTTCATCTTCCTTCCCATCCCATTAAGGAAACTAATGTAAATCATCATTACCCATAAAATCCAAAAATTTCCGGAGGAAACTATCTTATTAACAAGCAGTCAGCGTGGTTGATGTAAACCAAAATTCCGAGTATTTTGTATCTCAAATATATATATATATATATATATATATATATATATATATATCTAGATATATATATATATATATATATATATATATATATATTTAAACCGCTTAAAAAAATTCTTAGAAAATACCGCATATACTCTTAATAATAATAATAATAATAATAATAATAATAATAATAATAATAATAATAATAATAATAATAATAATATTATTATTATTATTATTATTATTATTATTATTATTATTATTATTATTATTATTATTATTATTATTATTCATGAAATACGAAAAAATCTGTTTGGGTCATAAGTAGGGCATAATTAATGGTAAAGTTAGGCTCAGTTAGGTTAGGTCTGGAGTTTTGAGACTCTGATCGCGGGTTCTAACCCCTCCCGTGATATGGTTTAGCTTGTTTGCAAGCAAGGAACTGTTATTCAGCTATAGCTCATTTAGAGGCTAAGAGCCGTTATCATTTCCAGATTACCAAATCTCAGCTCAATTACAGGCTATGAGGCGCGCCTTTCGTATATCTTTGATGAGTGTTGAGCATTACTACTCTCCGAGCCCGGCCATGGACCAGGCTCGTCTGGTGCTAGATTGGTCAACCAGGCTGTTGCTGCTGGAGGCTCGTTGCCCTCGCACATCCATCACAGCCTGGTTAATCTGGGAAGGTGATACCGTACCTCCCTTCGATTACAGGCTAAAAACTGTTATCATTCCTGTTTACCGATAGGTGGAAAGTGGGAACACTTGCAGGAAGATTTATCTAGAGTATCCCCACCGCCCGGTATTGAACCCGGGTCTTTAGGTGGTGAGCTGAAGGTGCTATCAGAGAGTTATTTTTCAGAGGCAAAGTTGAAACGGACCTTCAATGCAGTGAAATGTACAGTAATGCGTTTTGATACACAAGTTTCTCCCTCCACATCCTTCCTTCCTTCATTCTTTCCTTCCTTCTTTCCTTCCTTCCTACCTTCTTCCTCTCCCTCCTTACCTTTGTCACTTTCACTTCGTTGCTTCCACCTCCCTTTTCTCCTCCCTCTATATTTTACTTTCTTCTCTCTCTACTCTCTCTTTCGCCCTTCCCTCTTTCCTTCCTCATCTCCTTCCTCCTTCCTCTATACTTCACTTTCTCCTCTTCTTTCTCCTGCTTTCCTGCTTCACTAGCAGACATGGGAGCTTCTCCATGAAGAACTCTCCTTCTTAATAGGGTCTTGGCGCCTACAGCCATTAATTATGCTTGCTTAAACGCTGTGTTACTTTCCCACACCAGTTATACGACCAGAGAGTGTGAATGTGTGTGTGTGTGTGTGTGTGTGTATGTGTGTGTGTGTGTGTGTGTGTGTGTGTGTGTGTGTGTGTGTGTGTGTGTGTATGTGTGTGTGTGTATACTCACCTAGTTGCACTCACCTAGTTGTGGTTGCAGGGGTAGATTCGCAGCTCCCGGCCCCGCCTCTTCACTGGCAGTTACTAGGTCACTCTTCCTGCTCTATGAGCTTTATCATACCTGTGTGTACTCACCTATTTGTACTCACCTATTTGTGGTTGCAGGGGTCGATTCATAGCTCCTGGCCCCGCCTCTTCACTGATTGCTACTACGTCCTCTCTCTTCCTGCCCCATGAGCTTTATCATACCTCGCTTTAAAACTATGTATGGTTCCCTCCTCCACTACTTCACTTTCTAGGCCATTCCACGGCCTGACCACGCTATGACTGAAGAAATACTTTCTAACATCCCTTTGATTCATCTGAGTCTTCAACTTCCAATTGTGACCTCTTGTGTCTGTGTCCCTTCTCTGGAACATCCCGTCTTTGTCCACCTTGTCTATTCCGCGCAGTATTGTTATGTCGTTATCATGTCTCCCCTGACCCTCCTGTCCTCCAGTGTCGTCAGGCCGATTTCCCTCAACCTTTCTTCGTAGGACAATCCCCGTAGCTCTGGGACTAGTCTTGTTGCAAACCTTTGCACTTTCTCTAATTTCTTGACATGCTTGACTAGGTGTGGATTCCAAACTGGTGCTGCATACTCCAGTATGGGCCTGACGTAAATGGTATACAGAGTCTTGAACGAATCCTTACTGAGGTATCGGAACGCTATCCGTAGGTTTGTGTGTGTGTGTGTTAGAGAGAGAGAGAGAGAGAGAGAGAGAGAGAGAGAGAGAGAGAGAGTAAAAGAGCGTGTGAGTATGAGAGTACGTGAGTATAAGAGATAGAGTGCGTGTGTATTTAATTGTCTGCTTGTATTACAGTAATACAGTTTATGTTTGATTTGTCCTGTCTACTTTAAGAAGCTTCAACGTTGACAGCTATGATTTCTTGTTGTCCCTGACGACGGTGCTACGAAATAAGCTTCTTATATACGGTACTTGCTCGTAATCTTTCGTAATCTTCGATGTTATCATGTCTTCTCTTTTTACTTATTTTTTTTAAGGGAGATGCTATCTTTTCTTACCGTTGATGCGAAGTCGTGCTACCGACGGTAATGAAATTATGTAAGTGTATAACACGCTTCCACTGCGACGACGTTTCGTTCGGTACTAAGCTTCAGCATAACGTTTACACAAAAGCTTACTCTGCGCTTGTGTATTTTCGTCAGCGTATCTCGTAGTCACCTCTCGCAGCATTGTCCTCTGAGAGCCATTAATTTATCTAACTAGACAGAATGCTTGTCTTGCACTTTGCGGACAGAGGTTCGAGCCTCCACTATTCCATTCCATGAATGTCCCACACGGGATTTGTGCCTCACAGTTTTATTTAAATAGTAATCTCAGAGCTTTTATTTAATCGTGTCTTTGGATTTTTTACATTATATTTCTGCATATATGTATATATATATATATATATATATATATATATATATATATATATATATATATATATATATATATATATATATATATATATATATATATATATATATATATATATATATATATATATATATATATATATATATATATATATATATATATATATATATATATATATATATATATATATATATATATATATATATATATATATATATATATATATATATATATATATGTATATATATATGCGTGTATATATGTATTTATGTATTCCCTTAAAATGACTAGTTCGTGGATGCGTTAATATGTGTACTGAACGAAAAGACTGATATTCCAAACTGAAGGAGAATGGAATTAGTCCTTCAGCTTCATGGCTACGTATGTGCCCTCATCAGGGGTGACTTGTCAGTGGTACTGGGCACCTGACGTCTGAAGCACTGATGACCAAGTCGACTAACGTGTCACGGAATTTTGGTGGGGGAAGACGTGCTAAATTATCAAGGACTCGATTCCCAACCAGTCGCAGTATTGATATTTCTTTAAAACCACTTGTTGGTGGATGCATATATATATATATATATATATATATATATATATATATATATATATATATATATATATATATATATATATATATATATGTATATATATATATATATATATATATATATATATATATATATATATATATATATATATATATATATATATATATATATATATATATATATATATATATATATGCAATAAGATCACAGTAAACAGGTGAGTTCATGTAAGAGATTTTAACCATCCAATTGATTTTCAAAAAGTTGAGAAAGTAGTATCAAGCAAGTCCATGGTCGACAGGAATATAATTGAATCTTGTTTCATAAAAAGCAGTTTTGACAATAATATAAATATTTCCTTTGGTTTATATAAATTAGATCCATTTATAATTAATAGAATTTGGGAAGAATTTAATAATACACTGGATAAATAATAATTTTTAAATTTTCTTGGGTAGAATAGTTTGTTGGTGGGTTGTGCAAAGGACCTGTCCAGTTGGGCCGGCGCGCGTCAGGTGTTTAACCGTTGTGGGATCTGATAGTGAGGTGTTGGCCAGACCCCTTATGTAGCTTCCTTGGATGCTTTACTTTCATAGTTCCTTGATAATGTGAGTAGTCACGAAAGCGCTTGGAATTTCTCTATTCTTTCAGAGTGGTTGTTTTGCACATATATATATATATATAAATATATATATATATATATATATATATATATATATATATATATATATATATATATATATATATATATATATATATATATATATATATATATATATATATACATACATACATATATATATATATATATATATATATATATATATATATATATATATATATATATATATATATATATATATATATATATATATATATATAAATATATATGTCGTGCCGAATATGTAAAACTGGTAAATTAGCAAGAACTCATTTAAAATTAAGTCCTTTCTAAAATTTTCTCTTGTACGTTTAAAGATATATTTTTTTCATTAATGTTAATGTAAAAAAATTTAATTTTGCTCCAAAAGTATCTTAGAAAACTTACCTAACCTTATTATAACAACAACAATTTAATTTAGCCTAACCCAACTAAATATATTTTAGATACGTTTACAATAATTTAATACTAAACAAACACAGTGAAATATATTTTTTTCGTTAGGTTTAGAATGATTTTGGCGAAATTATTGCATACACAAATTTTCACTTGTCCTATTTGGCAAGATGAGCATTGCTATTTAAGCCAAGATGGCAAGTTCTGCCTATTCGGCACGACATATATATATATATATATATATATATATATATATATATATATATATATATATATTTATATATATATATACCCAGCTCAACGGGAACCCCAAGTACAGAGGTCTGATGGAAGTCAAAAGCGTCCTGATGGAGCCACTATGCTACCCTGGAAGGATGGAAAGCAGATTGCATGGGACTACACCTGTGCTGCCACATTGGCAGACACCTACTTGCCATACTCTGTAGTGGAAGGGGGTGGAGCTGCCAGCCACAGGGAGACCCAGAAGATCCGAAAATATGAAGACCTTCCCCCTTGCTATAACTTCATTCCAATAGGGTCTGAGACCCTTGGAGCATGGGGCAAGTGTGCTCTAAAGTTCCTCAAAGAGCTAGGTGAAAAGCTCATCATAGAAACCAAGGAACACAGGGCGACCAGCTTCCTCTTTCAGAGACTCAGTGTTGCGATCCAGAGAGGAAATGCCTGCAGCATTCTGGGCACGCGGCCCACCGCAGGGGAGCTGGACGAAGTATTCGAGATGTAGCTCTGAGTTACCTATGTTGTTTTACTTTCTGTTGTATTTTTGTGAATGTTTGGCCAATGTATTTTGTCTTTAAATAAAACATACTTGAAATATAGGGGGTGGTAGGAGAAAATTCTCAAACAGCTTCAGGGAGAACCTCAAGTTTTCCCTGAAGCAAGTTTATTCTTTTCTCTGAGGATGAGGGTCCCTACGACAGTTCTAGAGGTGGTACCTCCCTATATTTATATATATATATATATATATATATATATATATATATATATATATATATATATATATATATATATATATATATATATATATATATATATATATATATATATATATATATATATATATATATATATATATTTGCAACCATCTATATATTTACACAAATAACCCGCACATATAAGAGGAGCTTACGACGACGTTTGAATTAGAATTAGAGTCACAAACTGTTTGTATGGAAAAATGAAATTTAAGAAGAGATAAATTTGTATTTTCCAGCATAAGAGTGAGAAATGTTAACGCAACAGAATGTGAACGCAGTTCATGTATCATTATAACTTCTATTTTCACAACAGGATCAAAACACGAAATTAGAACACAAGAGAATCAGAACATATTAAATGAGACTAAAGCGAGATAACCTAGAGGAAGGAGTCCAAGATAACTCAGAGCATTACTGAAAGTTCAATCTTAAACAACATTACTCCAAGTGTTATGTTTTATAAACTCTTAATCATTAAGTTTATCACAGAGCACAATGTTGTCACAATCATGACTTCTTGTACATACATGTTTTGTTTTTACTCCGTATTAATGCTACTGCAGCTTGTTAAGTAATATATATTTTCCATGGAATTACGAAAGTCTTACAATGTATATTTTTTTTATTGTACACAGATGGCTCATAACTTTGCAGTGTATTTCAGGAAGGTTTAAGATTGAACTTACAGTGAAGAAGCTAGATAAATAATTTTAAGATACATAAATGTTCACTTGATGAATTTAAAAGAAGTTAGGAGAATAAAGTTCAATGATTAATTTAACAAATTCTGAGCGTGACCAAAAAAATTAATACAATGACATTATTCTTATAATAATTTTTAATTGTTTCAGATATGGATATAAGAAAACACATTAAGGAAAGGAGGCAATGTTAACAGTACCTATGAAGCAACTGCCAGATAGGGAGGGGGCCTTTGGAACCTGTGGAACCAAAGAAAAGTCTAACTAGTTTTTAAATTTAATATGCATTTGTCGGCACTCCTTTACTCTTCCAAAGAAATTAAGATGGAATTAGTTTCACGCCACATAGTTTCAGCTTAATTACACACGAAAATACATAAACGCCCAGTAACTAAGAGGAAAGAAATTGCTTAGTCTCTCTTAATCTCCCTAAAGTCTTATGTAATAGAAAGTGGGATTCTCTTTCCGCTAACTCAGCTAAAGTAGTGAAACTGTCAACTTTGGAAGCAGTAATTAAGAGAAGGGCAAGTTAGGTCAAGTTGTTTGTGCCATATACATGGCACGAGGAGAAAATTGTAACTTTAAGCTCGGTCTTATCGCCGTAATTCCGGTGGTAAATATTCTGGGCATTCCTGAAAACGACAGAAAATGGGATGTGGTATTTTGCAAGGGTGAACTAATCTTTATTTTTTAATGCTTCTTTCCGTTGATTTTTAAAATTAATTCCTGGAAAATTAGAACTCTTTGATTCACCATTTGTCGACTTTCTGCGGCTCCTGATCTAGAGAATTGGATCTGTTCTCCAGTTCCCTGAATTAAGCCTTAATGCCTTCTATATACCCCCACAGACGCTGTAAAACCCTTACGAGTTTAGCACTCCCACATAATTATGAGTTGACAGCTTTTATTTATTCTTAATAATCATACAAGATAACTAATTAAATTATCAGTATTAAATTTTAGAAACCGCAAAATATGGATGGAATAAAAGGGTATCTATTACAATGGATGAAAATCTGGTCATCGACACTATGCCCAGCCCTTCTAGGGTAGGGTAGGTGCCTGAGCCCGGGCAGGGTAGGTGCCTGAGCCCGAGCTTGCAGCTCACAAGACTGTCATTCCCATTAGCCCCCTTGGGGCGGGGATGGCAGACCAGAGAGGCCTAGCTTCTCCCTACGAGAAGCTAGGCCTGGAGACAGTTGGTCCCAAAAATGAGGGGGTACTTGTGCCTCCTCCCATGGGAGACTTAGGTCTCAGACACTCCCTAAAGAGGGAGCCAAGACCGGGCCACCACTTGGAAAAGGTCCGGGCCGGGAGAATACCGGCGAATCTTTAATAATAATAATAATAATAATAATAATAATAATAATAATAATAATAATAATAATAAAATCTGGTATAAGAGGGAAATATCTTCGTGGGAAGGTGTTGGGTGCCAAAATAATCTGTAATTGTTCACAAAGGATTTTGATTTATATAAATGTCTTATCAGAAGGCATAAAAAAATGTTATACAAATATGCGGATGATACATAAATCTTAGCTAATTATACTATAGAAATGACTGCAATTCACTAAAGGATTAATTGGATATATTGATAAAATGGATTGATAAATTACATAGGATACCAAAAAGAGCGAAATCTTTCTACGTGAAAAAAAATGTTGACTACGTAAGTAAATACTGAAAGTATAGGAGACAGAGATTTAGGAGTTAACTAGAAAATTGTTAGTGGAAGATCATGTAAGTGAAATTGTGATGAACTTGTATGTTTAACTGGCGAACTATAAAATATCTTTCAAAAATAAAGAAGGAGAAATTTAAAAAAAAATCAACATATGTTAGGCTAAAACTGGAAACATGTCGATAAGCAATAACATATTTACCTTATCTTAAAAATATGAGTTTTGATGACAGGTAGAAGGAACAAATAAGACATGACATAGTTGCATAAAGATTACTTTTATGTACTTGCTACCGGGATAACAAGAGGCTAGAGCTGAAAATTTGGGGAAAAACTTAAGCAGTCGGGTTACAAAAAACTTTATACCAGTAGTAGATCATTATCGTAAATTTTGGATATGTAGCTGTTTCTCCTAATAGAATAATCCAATGTCATTTACTAGAATCGGCATGTGTTTTTACAAAAGTTTATGGAATTCTCACTACTCTCATACACATTGCTTCCATGTCCACTTCGTTATTCGTGATTATTTCAGACTCCTATAGTGCAGTGGAGGCTATCCAGAGGCTATCCCTTCAGCCCATTGATCATATACATCTTTGGTTGTGTCGCATTTATTTTAAGTAAAAAGTTGTTATTTTGCTGGGTCTCGAGACACGTCGATGTTCGGAGCAATGGAAAGGCAGTCTCATCCGCTGACCAAGCAGCTAAGATGCTTCGTTATTCCTTTCTCGGACTATTTTCTTCAATTCTCACTCAGCAACTCCGCAACCATTGGTAACAACATTAGCTCGAATTGGACCGCACGTCATTGCTTTCTGCTAATTCATATTTAGTGGTGGGAAGATCCGGACATCTTCACACCACTGTCGTGTCTGGAAAACTGAACTCTTCCACTTACGTATGGGACACATGCGACTCACCGACGCTTATCGCATGGAGAAAAGCCCATCATTTCTTGTCTGTACGGACTATCAGCTCACACTATCAGGTTACCATATCATACTGAATTATCATGTTAGCCAACAGGCTCACAGGATACACTTCCAATGGCCTTGCTTTCTTAACATACTCTTGACTAAGTTCCTCGCTGAAAGTGCCACCTTAAATGCCAACTTTCAGACTTTCCTATTGCATCAACAATGATCTCCTTCATCTCCACTAATCCCTACCCTCGCTAACCCCTAACCTTCACACATTCCTACTTTCGAACATTCGTCCCTACAGTACTGTATAACCTTTTTGGGTCATGCAGTGCTCCAGGGACTATAACACTGGCATGAACTGCATAAGGGAGCAGTAAATGCTTCAACCAGTGAAATTGCAAGAAAAAAAAATCGTAAAAAATTGATGAAGATGGACATGATGAGCAAAACTCTGCTTCTGTAACTACAAATACATAACAAATACGTAATTACATTTACGGCAGGAGCTAAGATGAAGCTTTGTACCCCTAAGTATCAGAGCTAAAATGCAGCAGTATTCTCCTTGTAATAATACTAAACGAGCCTCGCTACAACGGGCCAATATTCTTGAGCATTAGAGACAAAAATGCTGTCGTATATCCAACTAACACGAAATCGATGAGCTATAAAGAAAGCCAACGAGGAAACACCGTCGCTAAATGCGTTATCCACGACGGCAAGAACGACTGAGAGAGTCTTAGAGATAATCTGAGAGAGAAAATGAGAGATAGACACTGGGTGATAACGAGAGTGAGAGTGAGAGGCTGGTAAAGTTCGAGAGAGTAAGAGAGTAAAATTTAGAGAACGAGAGATTCTGAGGAATTGAGAGAGAGAGAGAGAGAGAGAGAGAGAGAGAGAGAGACAGAGAGAGAGAGACAGACAGACAGACAAACACACACACACACACACACACACATACACACACACACATACACACACACACACACACACACACACACACACACACACACACACACACACACACATACACACACACACTTCCAAGAACATAACTTCGGTATATTGTGAGAAGTCTCTTATCAGTTTTCCTTATGTACTTTCTTTTTCTCTCTTCCTCCCTCACGTTCCCTCTCTTTCTCCATCTATCCCTCCTTCCTCTCTTTCCCTCCCTCTCTACCTCATCTGTTTTTCCCTATCCATCGTCTTACCCAAATCAAATTCCCTCAAGCCTATTCGCCCCTCTCCCTTTCCCTTACTCTCTCTTTTCCTCTTCATTCCTCTCCTTCCTGATACCGCCTCGATTTTCATCTCCACTCTCTCCTTCCTCTTATTCTTCCTCCTACTACCCCACACAAAAAAAAATCTTGACGCTTTTAGATGCACAAATCTAATTTCCAGTTTTACACAAGGCAAATGGATGTTTTAGACAGGTGTGATTCCTCGCATTTGTGGCAAGAATATATTTCCCAGACCACCACTTCCACAACTGGGAGCCTCATCAGCAGAATGCTGCCAGTCAAAATATAAAAACTCAGATTCCATTGCTGCTTTATTGTCTACATGTGGGATGCCTTTCAACATTGTCAAGTGTTTATTATAATTTTGTTTATATATATATATAAACAGTTTAAAAACTGTAGTGTAAAGCACCCTTCTGGCAAGACAGTGATGGAGTGAATGATGGTGAAAGTTTTTCTTTTTCGGGCCACCCTGCCTTGGTGGGAATCGACCAGTGTGATAATAAATAAAAAAATATATATATATGTCGTGCCGAATATGTAAAACTGGTCAAACATTTAAAATTAAGTCCTTTCTAAATTTTTCTCTTATACATTTAAAGATATATTTTTTTCATTAATGTTAATGTAAAAAAAATTAATTTTGGACCAAAAGAAACTTAGAAAACTTACCTAACCTTATTATAACAAGAGCAATTTATTTTAGCCTAACCCAACTAAATTTATTTTAGATTCGTTTACAGTAATGTAATACTAAACAAACACACTGAAATACATTT
This sequence comes from Cherax quadricarinatus, assembly GCF_038502225.1. Taxonomy (NCBI): domain Eukaryota; kingdom Metazoa; phylum Arthropoda; class Malacostraca; order Decapoda; family Parastacidae; genus Cherax; species Cherax quadricarinatus. The sequence goes on along the minus strand of NC_091336.1, from coordinate 25,199,904 downwards.
TTTTCGTTAGGTTCAGAATGATTTTGGCGAAATTATTGCATACACAGGTATTTATTTATGTTTACAACCAGAACGTAGTAACAGGTTAACAGGTACACTCATTCTGTTATATGAGTGTGAAACGGATATCGCGTAAAGATATGCACTCTGGCAGAATTGCTCGTGTTTTGCTTGCCTAGTGAACAAACTGGGATATGAATTTTGTATACAACTGCCATACATTTCCTCTTTTTATTTCTCCCCAGAAAGAGGATGATGATACCAGGACCTTTAATAGATATAATAAAATATATATAAAAGGGAACTAAATGCTTCACAGTTTTTTCTGACGTCTTCAGCACCGAACTGCTCGATTTTGGTCTCGGCGATTCGGTCGCGTTTCATGAGTCCAAAGCCTTCCTAACAGCTTTCTGACTTTTGTGGACATGGATGTCGGGTCTTTTGGAGAGTTGGGAAGGTTTTTGTATTAGGAATGAGGTTAAGCCGGGATAATGAACACAATAACAATTATTTTTCTTCCAATTGGCAACTAGATTTTATTTTTATTTTTTGGGGGAAAGGGGCTACGGATGGTTCTGAGTTTGTTAAGGTGCAAGCTGTGAGCTCTGTGCAACAAGCGATGAGCTCTGTGTATCACGTGGGAAACTTTGTTTACAAAATGGTGATCCTTTGAGCAGCAAGTAATAAGTTTTGTGCACCAAGTTTCGAACTTTAGGTGGCAAGCAGCGAGTTTAGTGTATTAAGTAGTGAGCTTTGAGTAGTAAGCTATGTGGTAACCAGTTTATCATTTCTACCCTATGGATTTGAGTAAACTTGTGCTTACTCAACAAATTTGGATCCTGAGATAATGCTTGTGCACTTATTATTAAATCCTCTTATATACACACACATGAATAACACAAAACACACACACACACACACACGCAGAGGCAGAGGCAGGATCCATACATAGCTTCACGAAGAGGGACGATAAGATTCTTGGAGCCAGGATAGAGTGGACCTAATGGCAACCAGTAAAAAGGTGAGACCAAGAGCTGTGAATCGACCCCTGCAACCCAGTATAGGTGAATGCACAGAGAGTAAAAATTAAATTAAATCTGAAAAACAACGAAGGTCAACAACAGTGTATTTACAGACGAAGTGACTGACATTAAACAGTGGTATACCTTTTATTAGCCACAGTGATTTTACGAACTACATCAGTAGTTTTAATGGTATTCCAAAATTGGGGTGACCTGGAAGAGATGTGGACATAAATCTGGACATAAATCGCAAATAGCTGAATAAGTTTTAGTTCTGCAATATAACTAAAGAATGAATTAAAAAACTATTGCTGAATTCTGACTAAAATCTAAATAGTAAGACCCAGTGAAATATCACATTTAGCTTTGAATGGAACTTTTGGGGTGATATACTCATTATATGAAAGTAAACTGGTAAATAAGTAGTTAATAAAACAGTGTCAATATATGTAAATGTAAATAGGCTGGCAAGACTATTTGCTGTAAAATTTTGTGTCAAAGCTATTACAATAGTAGATGCATGCGGAGAGCAAAATTTGCTAGATCTCAGGTTGCTTTTAAACTTCAATAAGCCAGAATATGCAACATATTGCCCAGTCCATCCTGGATGCAGAAAAAATAGCTATAAGGTATCTGTCTATCTGTATATTTCCACCTACAAATGAGGTCGTCTTCAATACGTCTATAACTCTAAGACTGAAGTACAACATTTAGGGACAAATTTTTTGGTATGTCAAATGAAAAACTGTGCAAGCTTCGCAAGCTATCAAAAAAAATAATTAGCCTCATCCGCTAGTTCTTCGTATTCAACTTTGGTTGCTCTGCATTTTTAGCAATGGAGCAGGCAGACTCTGTTGTGCTGTCAGTGGTACATGATCTTCATGTTATATATAGAGGTATTCCATTCTCAGATTACTTTGTTGTAATTTCTAGTCACCTTCGCAACCGTTTGCAACAACGTTGGTTTTAATTGATTCATAACAAATTACACTTTATCAAGCCGGGTTTAGGATCAAGGTCTTTGCATCATCAATGTCGCCTCTGGGAGACTACGCTTTCCCGTCTTCGCATTGGGCACACACGTCTCACTCACGGATATCTCACGGAGAGGCGCCCAGTTCTACTCCGTGCAAATTGTCAAGTTCCAATTTCAGTTTCCCATATTCTGTTCGACTGTCTAGTTTACCAGCGAGCACGCAGAATTTACCTTCGATGTCGTCACCGCACTAACGCCCTTACTTTATCTTCCCTCTTCGGTGATAGTCCCACCTTTGACACAGTTTCCCTCTTTGACTTTTTGACAGCAGCAGATTGAATACACATCCTTTGACTATACTCCCTTTAGCACTCACCGCCCTTACAACCCCTATCCTGCAGCTTTGTATGACCCAGATTGTTTAGCACTTAGTTATGATTATAATAATAATTTGGGAAGCCTCTCCTTCAGATAAGAAAACCCTGCACCTTCTTTGATCAAACTTGACAAAGCTTGATATGCAAAGGAAGAAAAAGTATGTCCTCTGGAGCACCTAATGGTCTGTGTTAAACATTATTCACGCCTCTCTTACGATTGTCGGGTTGGCTACGTACCTTTTTACCAGTTCCCAATTTAGAATTTGGGACATCCTGAGGATGAAATACGGTACATGCTTCCCACTAATCCTGCAGGAGATTTTTTTTTGCATAGTTTTTCTCTGAGGATTCATCCCTGAACTCTTATACTGAAAGGTTTTAAGGCTTTCAGTAACAAGGGGAGATTTTCACTGTAATCTCAAGGTCTTTTTTGGTGATTGTGTTACCTGTCCTATGGAGTCCAACTGATGTCTCCATATCTGCCTCCTCCTCTCCCTCCTGCTCTACCTCCTCTTTCACCCTCTATCCTACCATATCCACCACGTCCTCTCTCCATATCCACTACTTTCTCTCTCATCCATATCGTCCACCGTATTCACCACGTCCTCTCTCCTCCATATCCACAACAATCTCTCCCTTTTCCCCAATACGATTGGATATAATGGCTCTTATTTTGCTGTTCTTTTCAATAGACTTGATAAAGCTCGTCTCGAGTGAAACATTGTCAATAATAAAGGCTTATCCTCCATTTTTCCTCCAAATAGGGCGAGCGTTTTCACACACATTCACTTCGCTGATTTCCTCCAACTCTGAACCTCAACAAAAAGTGAATAAATGTCGTTACAAGAAAGGTCTGGGTAAATTAAACTGCATATAAGTATAGTTCACAAAAATAATGATCGTCATGGTAGCATGGGACATATTGTAATCCCTCAAACTCTTAGATGGTATTCTTGTTTCAGTGGTTGTATTTATAAAAAACTTTGCCTTCCAAGATTTTGCCACTTAAATAAGATTTTTCTCATGAATTTGTAGTGATGTAGGTACGTGTGGATTTTTTCTCTTATTTTCTTTCAATATATGCATGTATAATATATATATATATATATATATATATATATATATATATATATATATATATATATATATATATATATATATATATATATATATATATATATATATATATATATATATATATATATATATATATATATATATATATATTGGATGATTGAGTACTTTAATGAGAAACAGGATCGTGATACCATAGTTTTGTGTCTTATTTTTCCTACCCTCACTCGCCACCACCACTCCTTGTCTCTCCTCCTACTCAAGGAATAGGACTGTTGCATTTTGCTGGGTCACTGAATCATGATGAAAGCACATTTCTGGAAAAAACAAGAAGGGAGTGAGTGACAATGAATGTGTTTTTCTTCTTTGGATCACCTTGCCTTTGAGGGAAACGGCCGATATGCTGAAAATATATTCGAATAAGTTTTAAGGGTGGTATATCCTGGAAGATAACATCAAATCACTGAAGATGCTGACGCTTTCTCACAGAGCAGCAAACTGTAGCTAATTCTCAGTTGGTGGAACACACACATCTATTCGGTATGAAGGCTCAGCCTCCTCCTACCAGAAGTAGAATATTTTTTCAGCAAGAATTCTTTAGTTAGTAAGAAGACCATTGATATTATCTTCTAGTAGTCGAAGTACACTACTTTCTTAAGTAACAAATCCCACGCTATTGTCCTCGATAGTCGAAGTAGACTTCTTAAAAGCGCTTTATGACCTATGTGGGTTTAGCGCTTATGTTTGAATATATTATTTTTTTTTATCTTGGCCTCTGATAGACAAAGTAGACTACTTCAGCAAGCTGACTCAGGTCCACGAAGCTGTTGTTCCCTGGTAGAAGCAGATTTCTTTATTCAGGAACACACACAAAAGCATTTATACTCTTGGTAGCTGAAATAAGGAAATTGGTAGCCGAAGCAGATTACGTTTAAGCTACCGTTCAAGCTATCGTCTTCAGCAAAAAGATCCTGGAATACATTACTAGGACTCACCTTTTTTCACGTCTTCGAAGGGAGCACAGTCACACCATGGACTGGAACACCCAGGGTGGAAAGGAGGTGTGTCCGGGGTCGTCAGAGGAACACGGCTCATGAGCTTTTCATGGTGTCTCTCCACAGGCAAGCACTGCCACCCCGTATTGAATTTACATACATGAATAAACCATACACACGATGGAGGTCCGTTAAGGTGTTAGCGAACTCGAGAGGAGGTCGTGAGCGTTGGGTCACGACAGAGGAAAGGAAACCATTTTTTAAAGAGGAAAAAACATTCTTAATGGAAGACGAAACGTTTACCATTTCCATAAACCCCTCACCGAATTGTATTCACCTAATTGTGGTTGCAGGGGTCGAGACTCAGCTCCTGGCCCCGCCTCTTCACTGACCGCTACTGGGTCCTCCCTCTCCCTGCTCCATGAGCTTTGTCAATACCTCGTCTTAAAACTATGTATGGTTCCTGCCTCCACTACATCACTTGCCAGACTATTCCACTTCCTAACAACTGTGTGGTTGACGAAATACTTCCTAACAGGGTAAGGGATCATCTTAGAAACATACACACCCACTCAGTGAAGAGAAGGGGCCAGGAGCTAAAACTCGAACCCTGCAACCACGACTGGGTGAGTAAAAACACGCACACACACACACACACACACACACACACACACACACACTTACCGTGGCCTGGTAGGCAACACTCGCTTCGCACACTGAGTGTCCATGGTATGACTCCTGGAAAGGATGGAGACACTGGTCGTGTTTCCTTACATCTGCTGTCCCGTTCACCTATCAAGTAAGTAGGTACCTGGGCGTTAATCGAGTGGTGTGCGTCGCGTCCTGGGGGACAAGATTTAAGGATCCCAGTGGAAATAAGACGCAGTCCTCAATGACGCACTGACTTTCTTGGGGGCTTACTCCCCAGGGTTAAAAATCCGAACAAAATTTGATCTCATCACACGTCAACGAAACAAGATATAAACTTCAAGAAATTAATCCTTATATCGTATACAAATATGTATGACGTTGCAGCAGAGTCCACATCTCCGTCATGTTATAAATAGTGTACCTAGGGATAATGTGACATTGACACTAAACTGAAAAAAAATATTATAACCATGGAAAGCACTGAACCAGTGGAGCTTACAGAGCGCCTGGGAATGGGAGGGTTATTGGGTCTGAAGTGAGAAAGAGAATATATATCCAAATCTTTGGGTCAATGGTTATTTATCAACATCAGATTACCTCCTTCAAGGATAAATTGAAGCATGAACTGAAGATGTTTTGTGTTAAAAAAGAAATATACAGTCTTGAGAACTGAGAAGTAGATAGAAGACTCAAGTTTTTTAGTGAAGGATATTATAGGCAATGCAATGAAATTTTTTAATAAACACTGTATTCAAAGAATGATTGGCAATAACTTATATACTCATACGTAAAAAACGAAGATAATCGTATTGAACGGTTATCAATAAATAAACAGAAGAGTTGACGGGGGATCCAAACGGTGGACAGGACGCAAACAGGACCAGCGCTGCAACCGTTCAGCCACGAATGATCTTAAATGATGATTTTATAAGTAGCAGTTCTGTGACACAGTTGCATCAGCCGAGAGTAACTATGACGATTCTGTCTCATTCCACATTCCATGAATAATTACTGTTATTATTATTATTAAAGATTCCCCGGTATTCTCTGGCCCAGGCCTTTTCCAAGTGGTGGCCCGGCCTTGGCGCCCTGTCTAGGGAGTGTCTGAGACCTAAGTCTCCCATGGGAGGAGGCACAAGTACCTCCTCATCTTTGGGACCAACTGTCCCCAGGCCTAGCCACAAGCTAGGCCTCTCTGGTCTGCCATCTCCGCCCCAAGGGGACTAATGGGAATGAGTCTTGTGAGCTGCAAGCTCAGGCTCAGACACCTACCCTACCCTAGAAGGGCTGGGCATGGTGTCGAACAAATAATTGCTGATTGTATAATCATCATATGCGGGATGAGTCAGTGTCGTCACAGTGGGTGGCGGCTGATGTAACAAGGTCACAAAATCCTCCTTAGATTAAGAAAATGACCACCTTCAGTCAAGGCTAAGGGACTGAGTACCTGTCATCAAGGCAGAGAAACTCAACTCAAAATTCTCTGTCCACTCCAGTATTGAAATCACCTCTGTATTTGACTGAAGACGCTTACTGTGCAGGCGGAACTTTTCAGTGTGACTTTGTAAATGGTCCACGTCGGACCGAAACGTCGTCGTAAGCTCCTCTCTTCTATGTGCGGGTTATTTGCGTATTGTGTACCCAGGAGTTACACATATCTTATTCGTCTACTAGATATTAGCCTTAAGAAAAACTAGACTCGTAGCTAGAACACATGAACTAGACCAGTAAAGCTCAACCAACTCTCTGCAAAATCTCTATTTTTTTTATTAATGTTAAACAAATCCTGATTTCTAATAGTAAAACTAACAAAAAAATCAGACAGTTTATTCACACAAGGATTTATGATCATGTGGTCCATTTTTCTAAAAAAAAAAATATGAACGCTGTTAATTTAAACCCTTCTAATAATCCCATAACTGTGACAAGCTAACGTTGTTAGCTTCGGTGATCAGATAGCTTGTGAAGCTAACTGAAGTTGCAAGGTGAATACCATAGTAATGAGAAAATTTAAATGACCAAAGTGCTATTTAAATTAGTTAAAAAAGAAACTGCATTAAATCACCAGCGGTGTTTAATCACGTCATTCAAGTTTAGGAAACGTTTAAAATTGCTTTGATAACAAAATTACAGATACCTGGAAGTTTAAGGTTTTTTCTTATGAAATGAAGTACAGAATTTGTTGAGAAAGAAGTAAGTAAACTGAGACTCAGTTATCTTATTGAGGCCGAAGCTGATGCTAATAATAATAATTAATTCTTATTATTATCATTATTATTAGTAGCAATAATCGTTGTATCAATTGCATTATTTACAAGAAAGCGCTACATACGTAAATATGTATAGATAATGCTGGTGAATCGGGTCTGAGTCAAGAATAAACTATTCTAATCTGCATTAATCTTCTCCCTTTCTATTATACACATTGTAGCTCCCTCTATAACTCTCGCTCCACTTCATCTCTGTCCTCTAGCTCTAACCCCGTCTCTGTCTCTGTCTGTCTGTCTCTCTGTAGGTCTGTCTGTCTTTCTCTCTCTGTAAAACGTATTGTAAAAAATTTTAGCTTCCATGATGAAAAATCTCGAAATATTACTAGATGGAGAGTCACGCAAATTCCCGAATGTCAGAAAATGTAACAGAGGGAAAAAATGTGTGAATGAAACTGAGAAATGTAAAATAAAAATAAAGAAATAGGGAAACATATTTGAGGGAGCCTCAGTTATCTTTCCAGATCGACTTCGTGATCTCTGGTGATTCTTTAGTTGCACATCGGACATCCCGCTGGTGATACTCGTTTATACTTGTGCGTTTTCTAGTTATGCTCAGATATTTCATGACTGTGTCGAAGCCGTATATTTGCGGATCCAAATGGCCTATGGCCGACAATAGTGAAGAAAATACACTTTAGTACCAGCTTTTATTTGGACATACATGTAGTTTCTCATTACGTAGAGGATTGTAAACTCCTAGTTTAATAAATCTCTAAACTACACAGGGCTAAACGTTGTACCAGTAAAAAAAATGTTTTCAACGTATTTTTTTCGCTTATTTAATCTTATAAAAAGTTTTAAGTATGTAATGTAGCCAAACTAAGATAAGTCAGGGTCATTATATACGTTCATAATTCAATGATACACTCGTCATAATTTACAAAGTCGACCTTATTATATTCATGGGAAACTATTTCATCTGTAGGAGTTAAAAAGTATCTGAGGAATTAAAGGTAATCAGATTTGATCCAGGGAAGGGATGAGCAACTGCAATGCCTCGAATCAAGAGCTATTCACTGGCATCAAGGCAGCCATTTCGACGGGTCACACACTCAAATTATAGAATTTAAAACTAGAAATATAAACCACATTGACTTAAACTGAGCTTCGGCAGGGTTCAATAGTGTTCTAAGCTGCTCACCTCCGCGGATTCACAGCAGTGAGGCACGTACAGCGCATTGTGTGACGAGGCCGCAAACAATCGATGAGGCCGCACACAATCGATGAGGCCGCACACAATCGATAAGGCCGCACACAATCGATAAGGCCACACACAATCGATAAGGCCGCACACAATCGATAAGGCCGCACACAATCGATAAGGCCACACACAATCGATAAGGCCGCACACAATCGATGAGGCCGCACACAATCTCACTAATGACTAATTTTCCCTAGTGACTTATTTCCAAAGTTTAATTTATACCCTCCCTTTTTCATCCTCCTCCTTGAACTGTGTATGTGATCGTAACTTCATGCATAACTGTGTTATCATTTAAAGTCACATTAATGCTGCATATTGTTAGAACTGCTCTCACATGCGCACATTGTTTTCATACATGTGCACATGATAACTCAGCACACAGACGGAAAAAATAGAGGAAACAATACCAGTGACTGAAGTTTATGCACGATTGAGGACCCGTACTTAAACTCAAAAGAAAAAAAATCAAGATTCCATCGAATTTTACAGAAAGTATTAAATTAAGAAGAGCGACACAAAGAGAAAGGATGGAGGGAAGAGGGAAAAGGAGAGTTAGGTGCTAAAAATGAGATGAATAGAGGGAACGACACTAGGAAACGAGAAGGACAGAGAGAAAGAGACGTAGACGGGAGATCACTGGTCAGCCCTGGATAATTATTCCTCAGCCTGGCCAGAAATGTAAATTACTTGGACCATTTGGAACAAGACCTGGCAAGCCAGTGTCTGAGCTCAACGGATTTTAGGACACTTTATGTACCATACTTCAGAAAAGGGACACATTAATTGCAGAACGGAGGTAAGAAGGCTCTGCCATTTTTATTTCGAGCGAAACTGAGAGGGAAGCGCATAAATGCCGGCGAAGTGCTCTTAGTCTTAGGAACTGAAGCCATCCACCCCTTCCATGGATCAAACATGAATACTTGCCATTTCCCGAGGCGTCGTATAATTTCTGCGGATTTAGAGCTTCCCTCTGAATTAAGCAATAACTTCTGTCAAGTAATAAAGTCACTTTACAAACTTAAAATCAGTATTTTCACTTAGACTCGCACACGTTAAAAGTGTATTGGTATAAAACTGCGTATTAATTCTGAGTTAGATGATGCTGAGATACAAGATCCAAAATACTGATTCTTAGGATTTCATGTATACTGGCATTTGTTGTTGAGACTCAAACGATCATTTCAAATTCAGTGTCAGTTCTCGTCTGACAAGAGAACAATTGAATAAATAATGGAGAATGTGTTTCCTTCTTTGCGTCACCCTAACTTGCTGGGAAACGACTGATATCGAGAAAATAAACAAGACGAATTGTAAAAATAATAACAATACTATTGATTTTTTTATTATTATCCGTAAGACATTTGATTTACATGTTTTCTTAATGGGAAAAGAAGGAAGATGAAAGGGAGGAGGAGAAGGAGGATAACTCACTCGGCTCACACACTGAGGTCCAGGGTTAGATCCTCGGTACGGGCAGAAACATTAGGAAGTGTTTCATTAGGACACCTGCTGTTCATGTTCACCTGTTAGTAAAATAGGTACCTGGGTGTTAGTCGACTGGTGTGGGTCGCATCCTGGGACAAAACTGCCCTAATTTGCTCCTAATGCTCAGCATAACAAGGGTCTTTCTATACAGAAATAATATGTCAGTGATGTCAGCTATGGTCTGTATACCTTTATTATTATTATTATTATTATTATTATTATTATTATTATTATTATTATTATTATTATTATTATTATTATTATTATTATTATTATTATTATCATCATCATTATTATGAAAGATGAGTAACTAGAATTTTATTAACTAGAATTAACAAGAATTTTAAGTCAAATTCTAGTTAATAATAGCAATAACACAATACTCAAAGAAATATAAACGAACTTACTATCCAAATAAATATGGTGGTTTTAACAACCGAGTTAAGTACGAAAATATTAAACATAAATCAAAGTAAAAGTAACAGATGACCCTAAGGACCATGCTGCTGTATGATCCGTACAGGTTTAGATCTTATTTTAAGTATAATAATGAGATCCATGCTAATTATACATATAACAAGAGAGGTTGGGGAGAGAGCCCTCGGTTTCACTCCCCCTGGTTGGCAATGTTTGATTATTTTATTAACAAATAACCTAGAAAATATGCACACACACACACACACACACACACACACATATAAACCCTTCGTCTCTGCCTCCCTCTTTCCCCCTCTTTCTCTCTCATTCCCCTTTATTATCATGTTATTAAAATTATTTCTCCATAACTTCCCTAACCCTCGTGTTAATGTAATAGAAATGGCCCCTGAAACTTCCAATTATCATATAATAATGTTGAATAAAAATGTAATTGCCTTATTAAATATGTTTTTTTTACAGTCAATCATTGATAAGTTTCTACATTCACTACATCATTCAATCATTCACCATAATATTCACTACACCATTCAGTCATTCACTACAACATTCACTACATCATTCATTACACCATTCAGTCATTCACTACAACATTCACTACACCATTCAATCATTCACTACAACATTCACTACACCATTCAGTCATTCACTACAACATTCACTACAACATTCATTACACCATTCAGTCATTCACTACAACATTCACTACAACATTCATTACACCATTCAGTCATTCACTATAACATTCATTACACCATTCAGTCATTCACTACAACATTCACTACATCATTCATTACACCATTCAATCATTCACTACACCATTCACTACATCATTCAGTCATTCACTACAACATTCATTACACCATTCAGTCATTCACTACAACATTCACTACAACATTCATTACACCATTCAGTCATTCACTACAACATTCACTACAACATTCATTACACCATTCAGTCATTCACTACAACATTCACTACAACATTCATTACACCATTCAGTCATTCACTACAACATTCACTACAACATTCAATCATTCACTACACCATTCACTACATCATTCAATCACTACACCATTCAGTCATTCACTACAACGTTCACTACATCATTCATTACACCATTCAGTCATTCACTACAACATTCACTACAACATTCATTACACCATTCAGTCATTCACTACAACATTCACTACAACATTCACTACATCATTCAGTCATTCACTACAACATTCACTACAACATTCATTACACCATTCAGTCATTCACTACAACATTCACTACAACATTCACTACAACATTCACTACATCATTCAGTCATTCACTACAACATTCACTACAACATTCATTACACCATTCAGTCATTCACTACAACATTCACTACAACATTCACTACAACATTCAATCATTCACTACAACATTCACTACAACATTCAGTCATTCACTACAACATTCAATCATTCACTACACCATTCAATCATTCACTGCACCATACACTACATCATTCAATCATTCACTACAACATTCACTACAACATTCAATCATTCACTACAACATTCACTACATCATTCAATCATTCACTACAACATTCACTACATCATTCAATCATTCACTACAACATTCACTACATCATTCATTACACCATTCAGTCATTCACTACAACATTCACTACAACATTCAATCATTCACTACAACATTCACTACAACATTCAATCATTCACTACAACATTCACTACAACATTCAATCATTCACTGCACCATTCACTACATCATTCCATCATTCACTGCACCAATCACTACAACATTCAATCATTCACTGCACCATACACTACATCATTCCATCATTCACTGCACCATACACTACAACATTCAATCATTCACTGCACCATACACTACATCATTCCATCATTCACTGCACCATTCACTACAACATTCACTACAACATTCACTACATCATTCAATCATTCACTGCACCATTCACTACACCATTCAATCATTCACTGCAACATTCACTACAACATTCACTACATCATTCCATCATTCACTCACATTTATCGATTTACTTGCTCATTTGCTTCGAAGTTAAATTATCTTTCGATTTGTTTACTTATATACATACATTTATGTATACTTTTCCTTACCCATTTCCTTGTTTACCAATTTACTCAAATTTTATTTGTATATTTTTTCATTTACTTTTTGTATGATACATTCACTTGATTGTTCATTCAATTTCTATTTCACACCGTCACTTATATATGTTAATTCAAACTCATCTTCTCTATCTCCTCTTTTCTTCCATTCTTCCCTCCCCCTTTTCTTCTCTCCCTCCCTCCTTATTTACATTCCTTCCTCCCTGCCTCTTTTCCCTTCCTCCTTTTCTTGTAACCTCAATCCCTCGCCAGTTTTCCCTTTCTCATTCCCTCCCTCCCTCTATCCTCCTCTCCTCTTCCCTCCCTCCCTCTTCCCTCCTTTCCTCTTCCCTCCTTCCCTCTTCCCTCCTTCCCTTACAGATCACAACACCTTAGTAGTGACCCTTTTCCTTGCGTCACTTTAATTATGATCGTCTCAATCCACTTTTCCAAATGACCTTTGAACCACAGTCCACTCTGGCGTCCACCACTCAGGCTTTAATTGTTCTCTCTCTCTCTCTCTCTCTCTCTCTCTCTCTCTCTCTCTCTCTCTCTCTCTCTCTCTCTCTCTCTCTCTCTCTCTCTCTCTCTCTCTCTCTCTATCTATCTATCTATCTATCTCTATCTCTAGTTCTCTTTCCTTCTGCTTCTTTCCCATCTCTTACCCAATTCTTCTTTCACATATACACGTTTCCCTTTCCATATGGTTTCCCTTTCCTCCTTCTTCCTGTTCCTGGCACTGTTCACATTCTTTCCTCGTGCTATTTATCTCCATCGAATTTTCTACTATCTCAGTCCTCTTTTCTCTCCTTACTTCTAAATCCCCTCCACACTTTTATTTCTCACGTCACACCCCAATTCCTTCCTACCTAAATATCCACCTACTTATCCAAATTTACCTATTCCTCCCCTCTACTACCCTCTCATTTCCTACATTTATCCTTCCATGTCTTCATTTTATATCTTATTTCATTCTTCTTTATTTCCCCTTTTCAAACCTCTCGATTCCCTCTCCCTCCCCAACACCTCGCTCACCCCTCCCTCACCCCTCCCTAACCCCTCCAAAAACCCTTTTCCTTCCACTCCCTCACATCTTCTCCAACCTCCCACTCAATTGTTACTCCAGTCATATCATATTAACATTGTTGGTACAATTTGGTTGCCTGGCAGGAGGTGCGTGACACCTGGGTATTACCTGTGTCGCGTCGAGAGTTGCTCAGTCATTCCAGAGGCCACTGAAGCGAAATGGTGATTGAGAGAAGGTGTTGAGGTTGACAGGGAAGGGGAGGGTCTGGGTGGTCGAGTTGGGTGTTCAGGGTTGAGAGACGGGCGTCTGGGTGGTTAACGGTATATTAAGGGTAGATTAGATTTGTAAGGGAATTATGGGTTATTGAGAGGCAGGTATGGGTGGTTGATGTGGAATTGTGGGTGATTGAGAGGGGTTGTGGGTGGATGAGAGGGGAAGTGTACTGAGGGTTGTGAGAGAATGTAAGTTGTGTCTGTGTTAAAACAAATTAAAAAGTTTGAGATTACTACCGTCTCCCATAAATTCTACGGCTTTCTCTTCACAGGCCGTAGTGTTCCCTCCTCCTGCTCTTTTTCCATGTTTCTCTAAATCTATTAAAAAAAAGGTGCCAAGCATTATTAAGAGTAAGAAATATATTTTTTATCATCAATTGCACTTTGTGCGGGTTACACAAATATAAAAAAAAAAAGTATAGTGAAACATGGCTGGCATTGTCATTAGATTTTTTTCACAGACGTTGTTAAGACATGCGACTGAAAAGATTTAGTGAAATGTAAATAAGAGTGTCCTTAGACTCTGTATAAATGCTGGAGAATAAATAAAATACGATCTCCGGTGTTATAAAATTAGACTAAAATGCTGGAGAATAGTAAAATCTTAAGATAATCCTTTACTGACTGATAAATGTGGATATAAAATCTTAAGATATCATCCGTGTTGTATAAAAATTCTCTTAGACTCTGTGGCATGCAAAGAGTACGTAACCTTTATTCGGCGCATGGACACACCCTCATTTACAGGCTATCTCCCCCAACCAGCGAACCAGGTTGCTAAGAGTTGATGATGGGGCCCCATCGTTCAACTAGTGACCAGGTTCTAGCCAATAAGAAGGTGGGATTGACAATCTCAGAGGTTATGTGGATACCGCTCTCCTGTCTGCCCTTGTCATTCCCACTCTAGTTGCTGGTTAAGCACAGTGTGCTATCTTGTGGCTTCTATTTCTGCCTTGCTTACCGTGGAGTGCACTATATTTATCACTGTAAATAGTGTACATATTGCTGTTCTAAATTGGTGAAGGATAATATAAGTCTAAACTTTTTCTACTGTGTTTATTTGCTCCCATTACACCTGGGATAACAGGCCATTTGAAATCCTAGGTTGTAATAGACTCTGTATAAATGTTGGAGAATAGTAAAATACTTAAGATAACATCCGTGTTGTATGAAAATTCTCTTAGACTCTGTATGAATGTTGGAGAATAGTAAAATACTTAAGATAACATCCGTGTTGTATAAAAATTCTCTGTACAGCCATTTTTCGAAAATGTTATTGATAAACATTATGAGGTTGAATCGCATTTAAGGAAAAAATGCAGGATATACATGAGTCTTATAAAAGAACTCAATGTAAATAAAAATATGAAATAAAAATGCGAGTACTTGAAATATGAAAATAAAATACATTATTTATATATTTAGTAAATATTTTGGATAACTCATTAATAAAGGAGGAACATAATAGGTTTTATTTCACATCAATATTTTTCTAATAATGAATTAAATATTGTTTAAAACTTGTGTTTGTGTGTTCGTGAATTGTCACTGAAGAATTGTGTAGAAATTTGTTTCTGTAAATTGTACTTCTATCAATATAATGATGAGAATTAAAATTTTACTTAGTTATAATGCTCGATATATTTTTTTTTGTTTTTGTGAAAAAGCTCTGTAAACAAAGTCTGCTTCAATAATTACAACAAAATCCTCAAGGTTTCCAACTGACTGTAACAATCAGTCCTGTCTAGGATTTATTCCTCCCAGATCAGGTGAAGGGCAGCGCATTCATGCTGTCGAATGGCGTTTGTGGGAAGGAACTGGAACCACCCTGCTTTTTTTTCTTTTTTAACTCAAATTTCCTGCAGGGGCCATAACTATAATTTCAAAGTTCCTCGAGTCTCATAAAGTAGCGTGCTACCATAGCAGTCACTTTAATTTTTGCCCATCACTTAGAATAAAATGATATTGGTGCCAGAAGGTATGCTTAGTGCATTTACACGTCTATAATACACTCCAGCATCCCAACAACTTAACCCCTACACTTCACTCTTACTCCTCTGCAACTCCCACATTCCGAAAGTTTTCTTATGTATCCCTAAAGCTCTCAGTCACCCCCCGCCACCCTTCTCACACATATTCTGCTCATTCTCAAAGCCTTCCACTCAGCTCTTGTTCTCTCCCATCACAGCCTTATTCTTACAATATTATAGTTAATGAACTCCTATATGCATTACATACGAATGTAAGTCTTAGGTACAAATACCATAAATAAGGTACAAACACCATACAAAGATGGTAAGGTTAAAATGAGCAGACTTAGACGCTGTATTTTATCAAATCTTTTCGTTGTTTTTTCGTGCGCGATGTCCTGGAACAGTAGCAGAGAATATTGTCGACCAGGAATGCTTTTCCTCAGTAGCCGCTTCCAGGACACAAACATATCCAGTTGCTATTGCTCCAGGAAGCTGAGAAAGACACCACACAATAATTGGTTTTAAAATTGGAAAATGCTGAGCTGCGCTGCCCAGTAACAATACGAACCTTCGTTTAAGTAAGATAAACATTGTAAAAGGTTTCAGGTCGATCCCAAAAACATTCTCAAATTATTACAGGAAATCCGGGTCGAGGACAAATTTTAAATGACGAGATAAAGTATCCCGCTGATATAGACAAATGCAAGAATATACCATTGGAAAGTAGTACAGTTCCCTTTGTGGATACAAAGGCTAGCTGCCGACAGAACTGAAGAAAAAAAGACAGGTACAGAGAAAGCTTTTATTTGACATCGTCTAGCTATATTTAGAGTTTCTCGATCTTCATGAGCTGACAGTTTTACTCAGAATAATACGTTATCAAAATAAACGCTTACTCTGAGCCCGAGGAATTTCTTCACGTATCCTCAGTGGTTAATTTCAGATGTGTAATTTGCAACCAAGATATTTTTTTCGGTAGAGATTCTGATATCTTGAAACATAATATTTCTGAATGATAAAATTTAACTGCCAGTGGGAGCACATATACGTAGCTTACGAACTC
This sequence comes from Cherax quadricarinatus, assembly GCF_038502225.1. Lineage (NCBI taxonomy): Eukaryota > Metazoa > Arthropoda > Malacostraca > Decapoda > Parastacidae > Cherax > Cherax quadricarinatus. The sequence goes on along the minus strand of NC_091336.1, from coordinate 25,182,951 downwards.
GGTAATACTTTGAACAACCAATATATACACAGCCGTCAAATCCTTAACTGCATGCAATATCTCGACCAAATCTGTATAGAAGAAAAAGAAATTTACAGAAACGTATTTATAAATACTATATAAAAAAACAGTTTGATACGTTTAAATGACGCATTTCACTGATTCACCTCTTTTAAAGAATATTTTAATACATAAACTGAGGATTAAAGCAAACTTTCTAGGTATATAACTTGTATATTTATACCTCCATGTATATTCTGAATGGATGTGAGGACAGGTACCGCAAGTTGTTCTTTTGTTTTCGATGTTTTCTTTCATATTTGTGGTTTCAGTGGCAACAGAGATTTTTCACTGGAGAAAACTGTTTTTAGAATCAGATAATTATATGAAAAGACAAATTGCTGATAAGAGACTCGCATTAAATCTGTTACTAACATCAATATATCAGAGAGCAACGGAGTTTCAAGAAAATAATCTGCGCAAATGGTAAAATAAAATCTTTCATAAGACGGACTACACTTACATGATTGGTGGTTGCTCTTCACCTGATTATCTCTCTCTCTCTCTCTCTCTCTCTCTCTCTCTCTCTCTCTCTCTCTCTCTCTCTCTCTCTCTCTCTCTCTCTCTCTCTCTCTCTCTCTCTCTTTTACACAGGGTTTGACAAGGTTAAGGATCCTTAGCTTTATTGACAAGCTATTTACAGATTAAGGATTCCTAACTTTATTGACAAGCTAAGAGCTGTTACCTACATCAGCTCATTTGAAAGCATTTTTATTGTTATGAGACATACAAGTAGGGAACAGGATGAAGTTGGAGCCATCTCTCTCTCTCTCTCTCTCTCTCTCTCTCTCTCTCTCTCTCTCTCTCTCTCTCTCTCTCTCTCTCTCTCTCTCTCTCTCTCTCTCTCTCTTTTGCGCTAATAACCATATTCAGCTAAACAAGCAAAACGGCCATAAAATCTGCTTTTTGAAATATGACATCCCATAAATTAATAGCTAAATCCACGTGCAGGTTTTTATTTACATTACAAATTACTTAACACAGCCTTGATAAAAAAAAATGGCTTAATTCTGTCAAAACCTCATTCAGTCTGAGGGTTGTATACTATTCATGTATATCTCGTTCAGTCTAAATATTTCAGTATTTAAAAATCAAAGAGAAATATTAATTTCGTAATGTTGAAACTTGTTTTAGCGAAGTTATTGCAACAGCGAATTTACATCAGACTTATTTCGCAAAATGATGTTTGCCGAATATGCCAAGTCTGCAAGTTCGGCTTATAAACCAATACATATGTATGAAGAGCGTTCACGGGTATGTGTAAAGCATTCTCCGGTGTTCCGTTCACAAAGCAGCAGACACTATGTATCTCGTTACACATTTCTCAATACACAGGCTCCAAGGAAATGAAGTTTGGACCTCGTTTACAAACTTCAAGGGAGAGTTACGAAGGAAGACTTTTTTTAATTGAAGGCTTTTACAAAAGGCCGAGTCGGTACGTAGACAGGCTTTTAGGTACGTTGGCTAGAGAGACTTGTAGATAATGTAGGGTAGGTAGGGAAGTTCGGCAAATAGGTTTGTGAATTAGTTGGGCTAGATAAACAAGCTAAATAGGATGCTGACCACCAGTGTATAGGTTTGGAGAGATGGGTAGGTAAGTTTGGTAGGAAGGCTAGGTAAATAGGTTAGGTAGGTATGCAAGGCAAGTGCGCAAGTCAGGAAGATACTCGATAGGAAATCAAGTTAACTAGGTTAGGTACGAATGTTGGAATGTACGTGTGAGTGTGCTCATTCATCACACACTCAGCTTATGCCTGAAACAGGGTGTTACCGTGATATATGCAGGCATAAATATTCCCAGGTTGACTCCTCTGCCTTAGTCAGGTCCACTGCCTGCCCAGGTAATCCACGTATATTGCCTCGGAGGAAGCAAGACGGCGCAACACCACTGTCCATCTCGCCTGGAATGCATTTGGCCGGAATGGGATAGCCTCTGTTTCTGGTTGATGGTGTTGGCTGGCTGTGAGGAGCAGGGTGAGACATCGGTTTTTCTCGTTATTTTTCTTCTTGTATTTCTCCTAGCTTATGTTCTGTCGAAACCTGTCTACCTGAGCCGATTTTCTCTCTCCCCTTCCTTCACGCTCGCTCTGACACTCTCTCTTCTCTCTCTCTTTCTCTCTCTCATTTACTCATCCTCTCATACTCTCTCTCTCTCTCTCTCTCTCTCTCTCTCTCTCTCTCTCTCTCTCTCTACACAGGGTTTGACAAGGTTAAGGATCCTAGCTTTATTGACAGCTATTTACATGTTAAGGATTCCTAACTTTATTGGCAAGCTAAGAGCTATTACCTACATCAGCTCATTTGAAAGCATTTTTATTGTTATGAGACATACAAGTAGGGAACAGGATGAAGTTGGAGCCATCTGTGGGCCAGCATTTTCATTTGATCAACTGACGTTATCTCGTTGACATCATTATGCTGTACGAATGTGTTCCATACTCGAGTCATCCTTGGTATGTATGATCTCAGATGGAGTGATGTTCTGGAGAAGGGTACAGCCAGAGTGAAGTTGCTGCTTTCTGCCCGTCTTGTGGCATAAAAGCTTGTTTCACGCTGTCCTCGAAGTGGATCCAAGTGTGGTATTTTGACAATATTGGCCTTGTACATAACAGTAAGGCCACCCACATCCCTCCTATGTTGAAGGCTCTCTCTCTCTCTCTCTCTCTCTCTCTCTCTCTCTCTCTCTCTCTCTCTCTCTCTCTCTCTCTCTCTCTCTCTCTCTCTCTCTCTCTCTCTCTCTCTCTCTCTCTCTCTCTCTCTCTCTCTCTCTCTCTCTCTCTCTCTCTCTCTCTCTCTCTCTCTCTCTCTCTCTCTCTCTCTCTCTCTCTCTCTCTCTTTCTCTCTCTCTCTCTCTCTCTCTCTCTCTCTCTCTCTCTCTCTCTCTCTCTCTCTCTCTCTCTCTCTCTCTCGCTTTTTCGTTCTCTTTCGTTTTGTCTCTCACTTTCTCGTTCTAACTCTTGCTCTCTTCCTTTCTCTGACTTTCCCTCGCTCTCTCTTTTTCTCTCTCTCTACTTTCTCTCGCTGTTTAGTTCTCTAGTTCTCTCTCGCTCTCGCTGGCTCTTTCCCCTCCCCCTCCCTTCCTCTCTTATACTATACGTTATCTTCTGTTTTTTTCCCGTTACTCTTATAAGCTCCTCTCCCTCACCTGCTCTCTCCTTTCTGCTCACTCTTCTCTTTCCTGTCTATTCTTCCCTCGCTCCTTTCTGACCCCATCCCCTCCTCCATCCAAGACATCTACAGCGTCACCAGCAGACCGAAAGTGACTCAACACATCTGAATATTTCAGACGTCCTCTGACTCGTGATGAAATAATCTAGTTTATTCCTGCTTTATTTAATTTGCTACCAGTAATTGGAATTTTTAAATTTTAAATATGCAACTGAATATATTATTATATTCGTCGTAATAAACAATGGTGACTTTTTCTAGGAGTGAGGACATTCGTAACAAACATTATTTACTTTTTCTAGGAATGAGGACGTTCGTAATAAACATTATTTACTTTTCTAAGAATGAGGGCGTTCGTAATAAACATTATTTACTTTTCTAGGAATGAGGACGTTCGTAATAAACATTGTTTACTTTTCTAGGAATGAGGACGTTCGTAATAAACATTATTTACTTTTTCTAGGAGTGAGGACATTCGTAACAAACATTATTTACTTTTTCTAGGAATGAGGGCGTTCGTAATAAACATTATTTACTTTTCTAGGAATGAGGACCACTGATCAGACAGAGTTTTGGCACCGGATGGACGTCCTAGGAACCCATGGGGTAAAAAAGAAAACGAGAGTGAAAAATAACTGAAATTGAAATATACCGAAAAAAAACGTAACATTGAGAAGTGGTAATTACAGTTATTACAGAGAGGTATTTATCTGGATAACCCTGATTATTGCTCAGCCTCAGATGCATTAAAAGTCTATTATGCTGTCAACTTATTTTATTTATTTTTCTCCTCCGCCCGTTAATTCTGCTGGTTTCAGACTAACATCTTGGCGTGGGATGTCAATCGGGCGTTCTTGCAAGGCCCGGAGAGAGTCGGATTAACTTGTTGCTGCTAGAGTTCTTGCAAGCCTCTCCTGGCTTTTGATTGCTTTCTTTATCTAAGCTCTGAGAGACCATATTTGTCCCCTACACAATATTTTCTATGTAAATAGTACACCTTCCTTACTTTTCATGAAATAGAGGGAAAGGAAGGGGGATACTTTGATGCTGCTGATAAAATATTAATGCAAGGAATTAGAGATGCTCGTCACTGGAATCAAATCAGATTGCCTCCCATTCCATAAATACTATATGAGCTCATAGCTTATAGGCTCATATAGCCTGAATAGCTATATGGGTTCATGTAGCACGTAACGTTTCATAATAGAGGAGAAATATTAAGTAAGACAGGAATGTGTTTAGAAAAAAGCTTTTCTCTCTGCCCTGGCGTCAAGACAACCGTATTATTATTATTATTATTATTATTATTATTATTATTATTATTATTATTATTATTATTATTATTAGCAGTAGTAGTAGTAGTAGTAGTAGTAGTAGTACTAGTGCTAGTAGTAATAGTAATATTAGTATTTAAATTTCTAAAGGACTGTGATTTTCCAACGCGAGGCGTCGTACTTCGACAGGTCATGTTGACTTGTAGGATTGCTGCCGAAAGTTACAGGTCTCTTGAGTCATCTGTGAATCTCTCTCCCAAAAGTCATTTTAGTGTAGGGTTGTGCCTAATTACTGATGAAGACCTCTCGACCCAATAATTGCTTCTTCCATTCTCTTTCTCGGATCAAATCAATCCACCCTTGGTCACTGTATGGAGTGGGCCAACTCTGTGCTTTTCTTGCAAGGAATCAGGAATATCTGGCTCCTGCTCTTGCATCAGCATCCAACAAAGACACAAACTCTCCCACATACGAAAAACAAATAACACAGCCCCACGATTTAGCAAAAAGTAAAAACTTTTCCCGCCAATAAAGCGAGGTAATCCCTTACATAAACATTGATGAAGCACAACCTGTCACCAGCCTCGGGTGAATCAGTTGGAGGTACCCGAATGTGTGTGTTAATCTCCCTCCATGAAGACATGTGATCATGGTGACTCTGTAATGTATGCTTACCATGATGGTAGTGGTAATGGTAACGGTAACGTGTGCTTACCATATGACACTGAGACTGTAGGTTTACCATGATGGTACTGGTAATGTATATTTACCATGATGATAGTGGTAATGTATATTTGCCATGATGGTAGTGATAGTGTATATTTACCATGATGGTAGTGGTAATGCATACTTATCATGATCGTAATGGCAACGCGTGTTTGCGATGATGGTTGTAGTAGTAATGTCTTTACCATTATGGTAGAAATATGGTTTTACCATGATAGTAGCGTTGAGTAATTACCATGATCGTAACGATGGGTTCATAATGATAGGAGTGGTTACGATTCTACCATGATAAAAATGAATGCGATATTAGACTACTATTAAGAAGATGTTAGTGGTAATGATAGTGTTTTCCATAGTGGTGATGGTGGTAATGGTCGATGATTAACATGGTGAAGGTAGTGGTAATGGGAGCCCGTGTTTTCGATGATGATGGCTAATGACCCAATTTAAGTTAACGAGTGCTTTGTGGCGTAGCAAAAGACCCACCATAATCAACGAGTCTATAGAGGACGTTTACTCACTACAATGGTTGATGATTTCTGATTTGTTTATGATGGATTCTTTCTATTCTCTTTCACAATCTGTACATACCTTGCTCTCAAAACTCTCTGTCTCTGTCTGTCTGTCTCTGTCTGTCTGTCTGTCTGTCTGTCTGTCTGTCTGTCTGTCTGTCTCTCTCTCTCTCTCTCTCTCTCTCTCTCTCTCTCTCTCTCTCTCTCTCTCTCTCTCTCTCTCTCTCTCTCTCTCTCCCTTTCTCTCTCTCTCTCTCTCTTACACACAGTGATCCAGGAGTTATAAAAAAAATGTCACTGGAAGATCAAATCAACGAAACTGTGAGACTCGTTCGTTAAACCGAAAATTCTAAAACAGTTTTAAATATATGGATAGTGAAATGTCAGAAAGCTGTTTATAACTTATGTTTGGCCTAAACTGGAATAGTTAGCCTTTGTGTGGTGCCCACACTTGAAAAAGCAAGCTTGAAAATACACATAGAAAAGCTGCACCTAGGGCAGCACACCTAGTCAAACACAACTAGTTATAAACTGTGAGGTGAGCACAACTAGGCATGCGCAGCTGGATAAGCAAAGCTAGATAAGCACAGCTAAGAAAACCCAACCAGGCAAGCACAGCTAGGATAACACTGCTAAACAAAGCTAGGCAAACACAAACATGAATAGATAAGCAAAGCTATACAAAAACAGTCTGACAAACACACCTTGGGAAGCATAACTAGGCAAGCAAAGCTAGGTAAACACAGCTAGAGAAACACGGCTAGACAAACACAGTTAGGCAAGCACAGCTGGACAAACAAACGAAAAGATAAATTCAGCATGGATTGAAAATAAAACAATAGTGTGTAAAGAATCTATATATTTCGGACTATGAGCCCCTCTTCAGAAGATATCAGAAACATCCATCATGTTTTTTTCCTTTTTGATATATTTCTCGTCCCTGTGGGATTTATCTGTTCACTGATCAGTGTTCATGATATTTAGAAACACGTAAACTCACGGACTCGCTGTATCGTTAGAAACACCACTGTAAACAACTCATGCACTGAGATGGGTTTAGGACTGACTTGTCGTGGGCTCAAAGCCTGCTTATATAGTGAGCAGTAAACCCACGTACATAAAGTTAAGAGTTTCCCGAACATGAAACTAAGAGACATTCCGGTCCGCCCTGGATCACTCTCAGGTGTCTTCATAATACTGAGGTATAATTATGAAGCAGAGAATAACAAGCGTCAAATCCGGTTGAGTAAAACGTAATACAAGTTTGGACACTTACTGCAGCTCAAGTTACCATTCTTTATGTGGCCCAGAGCCTAACTTTCGAACGCAGAAGACAATATCTGCACTAAAAACAGATGAAACAACAAGGAATAAATTTCTTGACAACAAGGATACACTAAGGAATAAATTAATTCACTAACCCGGAATTTGGCAATGTGGTCTTATTCTTACGTGCTGCACAAAGCTTTACATATTCATGACAAATCCGTTCAGACTGTTTAATTAATGCTTTGATCGTAACACGGGGGTGTAGTTTGTTGGCAACATTGTAATCTGTTCCGTTTGTAATACGATTACCGTAATAATGGTATAATTACCGCCAATATTCATAGTAACTAATGTGACACTGCGGCAACGTTTCGCCCTCCAGGAGGTTCGTCAACAGTTTGACAAAGCTCCTGGTGAGCGAAACGTTGCCCCAATTAAATGTCACATTAGTTGCGCATGTGTCTCTTTACCCAACAATACGATAATCAACCGACTAGGCGACACACGAGAAAATAAAACCCCAGGTGAGTCCCTGAGATGTCGGGAAATTTGGTAAATGAGGAAGTGGTGGTATTAAACTTGATGTATAGATCGCGCGAGTAGGGATAATAAGGCCCAGGAAAAGAGGATTAAATAGAGAAAAAAATCGGGCAAATGCTGTATAATGGGATCCTTTACTGAGGACGTCAACAAAGGATCACATTATTCTGTTTTTTTGTCTGTGTTTTCATAGTGTTGGTGAGTTATGCCACTTGTCTCCAGAATAACTAATGCTACTGAAAATATTTCAGGAAGGATAAATGAAATATAGATGCAATTAGGTAACTTAACGAAAACATTTCGCTCACGCAGGGGGCTTTTTCCAGGCTAGTGTATGGGGAGAAACGTTGTGGTTAATGAAGGTATAAATTGTGTCACTGTACCTTGTCGGTTTTTAAATACAATTCCAGTTCAATACTCGGGGTCAGGAACTGCGACTCGACTTACGGAAGGACAAATCGGCAAGTACATAAATGTGAATATATAAATTTCGCCTTTCTAAAAAATATTTATACTTTTTCAGTTCATCTTGAGGCATATTATAAACATTTTCGTTGTTTACCAGTGCTGTACAATAATAATAATAATAATAATAATAATAATAATAATAATAATAATAATAATAATAATAATAATAATAATAATAATAATAATAATAACAAAATAATAATAATAATTTTTACTTCATTTAAATAAAATAAAACAAAATGATAGTAGAATAATAATAAAATAATAATAATGATAATAATAATAATAATAATAATAATAATAATAATAATAATAATAATAATAATTTTTACTTCATTTAAATAAAATAAAACAAAATTATAGTAGAATAATAATAAAATAATAATAATGATAATAATAATAATAATAATAATAATAATAATAATAATAATAATAATAATAATAATAACAAAATAATAATAATAATTTTTACTTCATTTAAATAAAATAAAACAAAATGATAGTAGAATAATAATAAAATAATAATAATGATAATAATAATAATAATAATAATAATAATAATAATAATAATAATAACAAAATAATAATAATAATTTTTACTTCATTTAAATAAAATAAAACAAAATGATAGTAGAATAATAATAAAATAATAATAATGATGATAATAATAATAATAATAATAATAATAATAATAACAAAATAATAATAATAATTTTTACTTCATTTAAATAAAATAAAACAAAATGATAGTAGAATAATAATAAAATAATAATAATAATAATAATAATAATAATAATAATAATAATAATAATAATAATAACAAAATAATAATAATAATTTTTACTTCATTTAAATAAAATAAAACAAAATGATAGTAAAATAATAATAAAATAATAATAATGATAATAATAATAATAATAATAATAATAATAATAATAATAATAATAATAATAATAATAATAATGCATGAATCTCTCGTTACAATGTTTGACCATCCTCCAGTAATGATTAGTTTATAATTACAACTAAATTCCTTTCTTTGGATAGTTTCAGTATTTTCTTTCTGTATTGTTCTTCTAGCCTGTTTACGCTCTCTCCCATTTCCATTACGTTACACTTATCCAGGGATGATGGAATTTACCGTGGATAAGTGCCACTTAATGGGGAAGGTATAACAGGTAAACAAGCCACACAAAGACTACACAATTTGGGGAAAATTATGGAAAACATCTTGTAGAGAGAATTATGTAAGTGTAGATATAAAAATTATTACCGAATTATTAAGTAGAAATCAACAGGGATAAATCCATATATAAAACTTGAAATTACCGTTCATATATATTTGCAGGGAAACTTTATGAAGGGATTTATATATTAGTTCATAATTTCATTTGTGACTACAAACAGTTAACAACAATTAGCGATTTTAATATATAATCTTAGATTAAAACAAACTGAACACCAAAGACGACACACACACACACACACATATATATATATATATATATATATATATATATATATATATATATATATATATATATATATATATATATACATACATATATATGTATATAAATATATATATATATATATATATATATATATATATATATATATATATATATATATATATAGTATATATATATATATATATATATATATATATATATATATATATATATACATATATATGTATATAAATATATATATATATATATATATATATATATATATATATATATATATATATATATATATATATATATATATATATATATATATATATATATAGATAGATAGATAGATAGATAGATATAGGTATATGTGGTAATCGGCCTCCCAGTCAGGTATATCTCATTGGCAAACAGCTACGTACATGTGGCTGGTAACGCTCATATGTACCTAGAAAAAAATATACGACTCGGATACAGCTATATGAACCAGGGACAAGTATACCTGGTACACAGCATTTCAGTCTGGCACAAAGCTATACAGACCAGGGACATTTATAAGTAACTTAGAAACAGCTATTGTTCTGCGATAGTTATTCCCGATGAGACATAGCTGTACAAGCCTAATTTACAGCTATCGAATTAAAGCTATATGATCCTTGAACACAGCTCTACCTTACTGGATCATAGCTGTACGGGCGTGGAACACAGCTAAACCTAACTGTATCGTAGTAATATAACCATGGGTCACCGCTATACCTTAATTAATCATAGCTATACAGACCAGAGATACAGCTATACTTCAACGGGAGGTACATCTGTCGTAATTCATTACGTGACAGAAAGAATGCCAGGTAGCCCAAGGGATAATTGGATGCATTATGACAGTTACTGAAGTGAATGGGGGTGATTATAGTTAATTGAGGTAGGTGTCTGTTTCCTTTCTCTCTCTCTCTCTCTTTTTTTTTTTTTTTTCTTTTACACAGGGTTTGACAAGGTTAAGGATCCCTAGCTTTATTGACAAGCTATTTACAGGTTAAGGATTCCTAACTTTATTGGCAAGCTAAGAGCTGTTACCTACATCAGCTCATTTGAAAGCATTTTTATTGTTATGAGACATACAAGTAGGGAACAGGATGAAGTTAGAGCCATCTCTCTGTCTCTGTCTCTGTCTCTGTCTCTCTCTCTCTCTCTCTCTCTCTCTCTCTCTCTCTCTCTCTCTCTCTCTCTCTCTCTCTCACTGTCTCACTCTCTCTCTTTCTCTGTGGAAGAGACGACCATTAAAATGTAAATATTTGTGTGAGGGGGAAGGGGGGTATAAATGGGTGAGTTTAAATTCATGTGACATGTTTATAATTACACATATGTATTTATAAATATAAATCTTATGCTTGAAGTATTTCGCCTTTAAAAATAAATTTAACCTCAAGTGCTGCGTGACTCTTACTGGCATGATGATTCCCTTGAAAATAGTAACAGTAATAACAATAATAAAAACTCGGAGGAGCTGGAGGAGATTTATAACCTTTGATACATTGGACAATTGTATTCATGTTTGTGTTTTCTATCAGTGTATTCTGTCTATGAATAAAGGTAGCATGTAACATACCAATATAGGGGACGGTGGGTGGAGAAAATATTCAAACAGTTCCGGGGAGAACCTTGAGTTTTCCCTGAGGTACGTTTATTGTCTTCTCTGAGGATGAGGGTCCCCAGTAAAGTTCTAGAGGTGGTTCCTCCCTATATAGTAACCCCCTTCTCCTGTATACATTACTAAAGTTGAAAAAGACAAGCTTTCATTTTTCTTTTTGGGCTACCCTGCTTCGGTGGGATGCGGCCGGTTTGTTGATGGAAAGAAGAAAGAATATATATATATATAAAGTTAATTAAAATATTATATATATATATATATATATATATATATATATATATATATATATATATATATATATATATATATATATATATACATATATATATATATATATATATATATATATATATATATATATATATATATATATATATATATATATATATATATATATATATATATATATATATATATATATATATTTAATTCGGGTTTTCTCTGGGGAAATCTTTACTGACAGAAAGAGGTTGTTTCTTCTTTTATTAAATCCTTTGTTTCTCAGCCTTTCTTATGTGTTTTTAAATATAATGAAGACCTATTATTCCCATCTTTATAAATGACTGTTTTCGGGTTATAAATGACATATTCATTAACGCTAAAAAAATTTTTGACCTAGGAATTTTTAAATAACTTTAAGCTTGTTTTGTCTCTATATAGTTAGTAGTTTTTTTTCTGTCTTTATCATTTTCTTAATTTTTCTTTACTAGTTTTTTTTTATGTTCTTCCTATTTCTGACTTTGTGTGCTAAGTTTTTTTTTTTTTTTAATTTTACTTCGTTGATCTGATATTTTTATATCCTCTTTTTCATTTTTCACTATTTGTGTAATCTCATCTATAATCACTGTTTACAGTTTTTAACTTTAGTCTTAATGTTCTTTGTATCAACAGATAATTCATGATTACATTGTTCCCTTCGTTTCTTTAAATCTATATTTCTTCATGTTTGTGTTAAATAGCAGAAAATCAGAGTGCTTTAGGTGTGTGTGTGTACTCACCTAATTGTGGTTGCAGGGGTCGAGACTCAGCTCCTGGCTCCACCTCTTCACTGATCGCTACTAGGTTCTCTCTCTCTCTCTCTCTCTGCTTCCTGAGCCATGTCATACCACGTCTTAAAGCTATGTATGGTTCCTGCCTCCACTACATCGCTTGCTAGGCTATTCCACTTCATGACTACTCTATTGCTGAAGAAATACTTCCTAACATCCCTGTGACTCGTCTGAGTCTTCAGCTTCCAACTGTGACCTCTTGTTTCTGTGTCCCCTCTCTGGAACATCCTGTCTCTATCCACCTTATCTATTCCACGCAGTATCTTGTATGTCATTATCATGTATCCCCTGACCCTCCAGTGTCGTCAGTCCGATTTTCCTCAACCTTTCTTCGTAGGACATTGCGAGTGTGTGTGTGTGTATGTGTGTGTGTGTGTATGTGTGTGTGTGTGTATGTGTGTGTGTGTGTATGTGTGTGTGTGTGTGTGTATGTGCGTGTGTGTGTGTGTATGTACTCACCTGTGTTGCAGGGGTCGAGTGTGGCCCCCGCCTATTCGCTGATGCTACTAGTGCCATGAGCTCTATCATACCTCGCCTGTATGTGTGTGTGTGACTGTGAAGAAATACTTCCTAACATCCCTTTGATTCATCTGTCTTCAACTTCCAATTGTGACCTCTTGTGTATGTCTTTGTCCACCTTGTGTATTTTATATGTCGTTATCATGTCTCCCCTGACCCTCCTGTCCTCCAGTGTCGTCAGGCCGATTTCCCTCAACCTTTCTTCGTAGTGCGTGTGTGTATGTGTGTGTGTGTGTATGTGTGTGTGTATGTGTGTGTGTGTGTGTATGTGTGTGTGTGTGTGTGTGTGTGTGTGTGTGCGCGTGTGTGTGTGTGTGTGTGTGTGTGTATGTGTGTGTGTGTATGAGTGTGTTTGTGTGTGCGTATGGTTGGATGAGGGAAGAAAAGTACTCAATTTCCATATACCTCCAACATTCATCATTTTCCACTTACAAACCCAAATATATTTGTCCTCAAGTCAGACGCTAAACAAATCAAACTAATTACCAAATATTTCAGCAATTTAACCATTAATTACACCCAAGTCTCAAAGTACACAGCCAAATTATTCATGACGCAAATCATCGAATGTATCTGCAAATTTCTCACTAATTCATTACAAAATACATCGCGAGCCCCAAAGCTTGATTGATAGATCTATGTTGGAGGTGAAATTGCCTTTTATCTAGTCCATATGCCGATGACCGGGGCACTATTTTTTGTAATAAATGGTTTAATACAGTAATGAGTAGCAATATTCGTTAGTGATGCGGAACTCTGAATTGGCTGGAAATAATTTGGATCTGGAAACTCTGAATCGGGTTGAGCACCACACTGAAAGGCCCTAAAACTATGAATTGGATGAAACTGATAAGTGGTAATTTTAGAAAATAGGAATCTTTGTGAATTGGAAACATTTGGAATTGGTAGTCACTGAGAACTGGAAATTTATGTGGTCAGGTATTCACTAATCACTTTGGCACTGGGAGTACTGAATATGAGAATGTGTAGTACAGTTGGTTGATCACTATTGAGAGCCGGATATCACTGTTGAGAGCCGGATATCACTGTTGAGAGCCGGATATCACTGTTGAGAGCCGGATATCACTGTTGAGAGCCGGATATCACTGTAGATTGGAAATAACTGAGCTGAAAATATCTCTGGACGATGGTAAATGGAATTACTAAGCATTACCAATAACCTTAAATAATTATGTAGTGTGAATGCTATGATTTGTAACTGAATGGTAAGTAAAAATTTCTAGACACCAAGAATGACTGGGAACGCTCTGAATGACTCAAAGAAAAAAAAATGTCTGAAACTGAAATACCTATGAACCTTCACAATGTGAATGAATCAGCTCGTGAAAGACAATCCACAAGAAATAAGATTATGAAATGGGAACGACTATGAACTGGTGTAACTGAACTTGGGAATAGCTTTGAATCAAGAATAATTCAACTGATTTACTGGGAAAATCGGAAAAATTCTTTAATTAAATTTTCTCAGAGTAAAAAAAAAAAAAGAAAACTTAGCAGAATTAAGAAAAAAATATGTGAAGATGTTAATCCGGTAACGGGTAATGGAACAACTAAGAAATAATGAGATTTGATTCGAGAAAGAGGAGGTTCGCTTCAGTTTCTTGTAATCAAGGATCTTTCACCCGCCATTAATGGAAAAGAGTAGAGAGTATCTTGTAAATGTGACGTAAATACCGTGAAATAAAAACACTTTGTCGAAGCAGTGTTCTAAATGGTTATATGACCATAATTTTTAAAGGGGTGGGCCGGTAAGCCAGCGGAAGGCATCGGTCAGATGACCAAAACCTCCAATAGCAGTCATCATCTGACTAAAACCCGGGTCAGGAAACACTTGTCTTGTTTCCTGACGGGCCTTACCTAACCTAACTTTGTCCAACAGTCCAATTTCGGTACATTTCGCTTTGAGTAGAGCTATCAAGCCAAGACTTGATAAATACACAATTCGCACAGAGGAGATAGAAGTTTATGATAAAGTTTGGGCCAACTCGGACTATTTCCAAGTCACACTAACACACAAAGGTGTTGTGTGTTAGTGTGACATGTAAATAGTCCAAGACCGACCAAAACGTCGTCATAAGCATCTCGTGTATTTGCACAACGTTTCGCTCCTGTGAAACGTTGTGCAAATACAAGCTTATTCTTCATCATGCATATTTTCCACACTGTTGTCGACAGCAAGCCACTCAAATACATAAATACCGCGTTCAAACGTTTCATCACTTGCTCCAAAATGGGAAAATACATTTTAGCTTTGGGCTGCTGCTCGTGTATGTATGTATGTAAACTGGTGTGTCTGCCTCCTGGACCACTGGTTGCAACACACGAGTAACAAGCACCGACAGATGCTGTTTTCCCCTCCCAATTCTGATTTAAGAGAAGGAAGGGAATACGAACTGGAAAATACACAAAATTTATTGAGCGCTTGTGAATATTACACACACACACATACATACACACAAACACACACACACAAACACACACACACACACATACACACAAACACACACACACAAACACACACACACACACACACACACACATTACACTCTAAAAAACGGTTGTTCGTAAATTTTATTTATAAGCAGCTATGGTGGTGAAATTTCCACAGTTACACTGCTTGATATTAATTACATACTCTGTATAGGCACATTCACTGTGTACGTTTACTTAGACAATGTTCAAATTTATTTTCAAAGCTTTTAAGTTCACTTACACTCTATTAAGTTATTTTACATTACACGTATATTAACTTACACTCTGTATTGAGCTATTTACCTAGTGTGTTTAGTTATATAAACAACATGCAAGTCGAAGAATTAGACGCCATTCACCAAATGGCTGCATGAATACAAATTCAATGACATAAGTGGATGATAGCAGAACTTTAAACAAAAGATGGGCCAATCAGACCTCTTCTTAAAGCTATGTATGGATCCTGCCTCTAGTTTACTCTCCAGATTGTTCCATTTCTTGACTGACAACTTTAGGGCTAAAGAAATGCTTCCTAACGTCCTTATGACTCATCTGAGTTTTCAACTTTCGGTTATGGCCCCTTGTTCTTGTGTCCCCTCTGTCAAATAATCTAGCCCTGTTCACCTTGCCAATTCCTTTTTTGTATTTTATACGTCGTTATCATGTCTACCCTATCCTTCTTATCATCTTAGCTCCGGGACTAATCTTGTTGCAAACTATTACACTTATTCCAATTTCTTGACGTGCTTGACCAGGTATGGGTGCCGTACTGGTGCTGCATACTCCAATATGGCCTGACGTGCACGGTGTACAGTGTCGTGAATGACTCCTTACTTAGATGTCGAAATGCTATTCTCAAGTTTGCAATGCGCCCTGTGCTGTAGTGGTTATTTGGGTGATGTGCGCTTCAGGAGATGTGCTCTGTATTACACTCACCCCAAGATCTTTTTCCTCGAGTGAGGTTTGCACTCTTTGGTCACCTAGGCTATACTCTGAGGTCTTCTTTGCCTTTCTCCGATCTTCATGACTTTGCATTTGGCAGAGTTAAATTCAAGGAGCCAGTTGCTGGACCAGGCTTGTAGCCTGTCTAAGTCTCTTTGTAGGCCTGCCTGATCCTCGTCAGATTTAATTTTCCTCCTGAACTTCACATCATCTGCAAACAGGGACACTTTTGAGTCTATCCCTTCCGTCATGTCATTCACATACACCAAAAACAGCACAGTCCAAGGACTGTCCCCTGTGGAACCCCGCTCGTCACAGGCGCCCACTCTGACACCACGTCACGTACCATGGCTCGTTACATCCCTGTCAGATATTCTCTGACCCATTGCAGTACCTATCCTGTTATGCTTGCCTGATCCTCTAGCTTTTGCATTAACTTCTTGTGAGGAACTATGTCGAAGGCCTTCTTGCAATCTAAGAATATGCAATCAATCCACCCCTCTCTCTCGAGTCTTACTTCCGTTACCTTGTGTGTATGTGTGTGTGTGTGTATGTGTGTGTGTGTGTGTGTGTGTGTGTGTGTGTGTGTGTGTGTGTGTGTGTGTGTGTGTGTGTGTGTGTGTGTGTGTGTCTATGTGTGTCTGTGTCTGTCTATCAGTCTGTGTGCATGTGTGGGTGTGCATTACTAGATTCATTATTAAAGTGAGAGAACGTGTGAATGTTATTATTTACATGTTAAATAATAGCATATTTTATTCACATTATCAGTATTCTGTAAGACATTATGCCTACCAAACCTCACACATTCACCCAACTCATCCATCAAAACTATGCTTCACCTTAGTAGATGTGACTCCTGTATAATGATTACGGACCTGCCATCATAACACTTCATTGTCAATATATTCGGTCACATTTTAAAATAGTTTTTGTTTTTATAATATTGCATATAATATCTGAAAAGCAATTAATTAATTTCTATATCCATAAATCTTATATAGATACACAGTAAGTACTTGCAATTAATTGTGTCCACCAATCACCATTGTCGTTACAAACTGCGTTAATTGATTCATGAAAACAGCCTTTATTCCTCTGTTTACTACGTCTAAGTTGCCAGATGTTACTTCTGCCCAGCAGAGAGGGTATAAGAACTTTTTTCCGCAACTATTAACCTTGCAAGTTAATTGCACTCTCTGTAAGACCACTTACGTATTGTGTAAAGCTACACCCACAGTCGGTAAAACTATTTGCACAATGTAAAAAAGTTATTTACAGTAAAAATGTACTTACCGAGAAGCTATTTACACAGTGAGAAGTTACACAGTGTCATAAATTGCTTACGCATTATACCTTGTTAGGTGTTTTACATACGATGAATGCAAAGTTTCTTACACAGTGTACGATAATATTTAGATAGAGTGAAGAGTCACATACAATAGGGAATTAGTTATGTACAGAGTGGAAATTCCTGCCCGCCGTAAGACTTCAAATTCATGGTCCGTGTTTCCCATTTTGCTTTTATTTTTTACGCTCACTAAACAAGTTTAAAACGGCTATTTATCGTTACATTTATTACGCCCACGAGACTCCACTCCATGCCTTGCCTACACGTCTATAACATGTACGTGTATATTTTTTGAGTTACTTTAATATGAAGATTGTTGTTATAACTAGGGATTATTATTGTTTTCACAGTTGAGATAATGTCCAGGCTTTCTTGTAATAATTCACATTTTCTTTTTTTTTTATTGGAGTGTGAGTAAAGAAACATTTCTGAAGATATTCAGGGAAAGTCAGGAACTTGGTATTTCTGATCATTGTTTTGTATTTGTAGTCTACGTCCACTGGGAAACTTGGTGGTCTACACATTCATGTGTGTAACTTTGGTTGACTTTACCTATGGAAGCAAAGGTAACAACTCCGATGTTTACAGCATCAATAATACCGCACACACACACACACACACACACACACACACACACACACACACACACACACATATATATATATATATATATATATATATATATATATATATATATATATATATATATATATATATATATATCTAAATATATATATATTGTGTGTGTGTGTGCGCGCGCGCGCTCTTGCTTGCCTATTTCTACTTACCTATTTATGGTTGCAGGGGGTCGAGTCTTACCTAATGGCCCTGCTTCTACTCTAGTCCCTACTAGGTCCATTCTACCCTTGCTAAAAGGTCATTATTGTGTCTGTTCTTAAAGCTATGTATGGAGCGTGTGTGTGTGTGTGTGTGTGTGTGTGTGTGTGTGTGTGTGTGTGTGTGTGTGTGGGGAGAGAGAGAGCGAGAGCGCGAAATAGAGATAGAGAAAGAGAGACAGATCCCTCCCCTTCTAATGTTCATCCCTCTCCGCCCCCGTTGTCGACCATAGCAACAGAAACAAACAGGAGATTAACAGCCAGCAGGAGACCACGATAGCGTGTTAACGATTCAAACTACAACCAATCCCATTAACAGTCGCAAATGGTAGAGTAAAAAGTGTCTGAGGACGACAGTTGTATTAAAATTTTTGCAACCCAACCAAAAAAAATCTCATTTGGATTTAATTAAAATTCTCCTTTAAAGGTGAAGATTTTACGGCTGGCGATTCTGTAGTAAAAGTTGTAAGACTGAGTAAAGTTATGGTAGTTATCTTCTGAGGAGAGAGAGAGTGAGAGAGAGAGAGAGAGAGAGAGAGAGAGAGAGAGAGAGAGAGAGAGAGAGAGAGAGAGAGAGAGAGAGAGAGAGAGAGAGAGAGAGAGAGAGAGAGAGAGAGAGAGGTTTAGAAGCAAAAGTCTGCGTAAAAAACTATGTATACAAAGCACATTACATAAGCAGACAATAGAGGTAACAAAATGTCGGAATTTATATGCAAAATTTACAAGAGAATCAACACTGCACAGCGACTACAATACTTTTTTCACACCAGGAAAATAAATGCAGCTTCCTTGTGCAAATTATTCAATTTCATTCACAAAAGACGAATGCAAATTGAAGATTGTGCTAAAAAAATATCTGTAAACAAAAGAAATAAATGATTTAGAGAAATACTGGAGAGAATTTATTCTCTTGTTATAGCAAGTAAAGGCAAATCTCATTCAGTCTTAATATACCACTTAAATAAGTAAATACTTAAAGCAAGATACCACTTAAATTGGGATACTACAATAATTGAGATAATGCTGTAAAAATATAATACACGAAGAAACAGAAACACGAAGACGTTAGATTGCATTTCGTGAAGCTCTAAAACCGTATAAGTAAATCCGTGTAAGAGTGGTGGAAGCTCTGTCCTCCGTTGGCTCATCGCGTTCCTGCTTCTGACCACTCAGGCTGTTGGTGAATTCAAAGAAGTGTAGCTACCTGAAGTGCAAGGCAAATCAACATCACTGACTATACGAATCTCGAAGTGCAGTAAATGTTAAAGAAACGAGATCCTCAAGTAAGGGTCTTTGTTGGTTGGTGACTCATTATCTAAGAAATATTTATATTTCCACTGTATAGTTTGAGGTTTTATTTTCGTGTACTTTTTTCTAGACTGACTAGTTAAATTTAAAGCTGCTTTTACGATAACTTAGCAGTGTTTTGTATCACCGAAAACCAATCAATGTTACCCAGTACGAGTCTATCAGATGATGTCCAGCCAACTGTTTAATAATAATAATAATAATAATAATAATAATAATAATAATAATAATAATAATAATAATAATAATAATAATAATAATAATAATAATATCTTTATGCCTACAAGTACATGTACAAGGTATACAGACCATAGCTGACATCAATGACATACTACTGTATAGAAAGCCGCTTGTTATACAGAGCATTTCGGGCAAATTAGGTCAGTTTTGTTCCAGGATGCGACCCACACCAGTCCACTAACACCCCGGTACCCATTTTATACTGATGGGTGAACATGGACAGCAGGTGTCTTATGAAAACACGTCTCAAACGTTTTCTAGCCGTACCGGAGATTCGGACTCCGGACCTCAGTGTGTAAGCTCAGTGCGCTAGAGATCGAGTTACGGGACACTGGTTTAAACTAAGTACACAGTGAATAATAAGATGTGTAGGTGTTCCTACTTCCTCCTGCATAGTGCTGTCGAAGTGTCTCGCTAATGCTGACTTTCCATCGCTGTTAACTCTGCATGGAAAAAAAAATACAGACTGGAAACAGGAAATAACTTCAGCATTTCCAATTACTGCCTTCAAAAATATACACTTTATTTCGCTTAAATATGCTTTAGTATACGAATACTTGTATATACATTTAAATGCTCTTGCAGCAAGAAAAATTAAATAGAGATGTTAGTTAGTTAAAGATTAGCCGGTATTCTCCCGGCCCGGGCCTTGTCCAAGTGGTGGCCCGGCCTTGGCTCCCTCTTTAGGGAGTGTCTGAGACCTAAGTCTCCCATGGGAGGAGGCACAAGTACCTCCTCATCTTTGGGACCAACTGTCCCCAGGCCTAGCCACAAGCTAGGCCTCTCTGGTCTGCCATCCCCGCCCCAAGGGGGCAAATGGGAATGACAGTCTTATGAGCTAAAGGCTCGGGCTCAGGCACCTACCCTACCCTAGAAGGGTTAGGCATGGTGTCGATGTGTAGAGATGTTAATTCAAACTACATCCCAATGCAAAAATATTTAAATAAAAATAAAAATTCGCTATCTTAATAAAAAAAAAGCCTAATTGCCTCCAGTTACTTGAAAAACTGCAATAAAACTGTATCAAGTTTTCCAACTACTTTTTTAAACATTAGAAATAATGTTAATCGTTTCAATTTGAATGAAGCAGCGCTAATCTGGAATGTCGCATTTTTTAGTATCTATCAACGTCATTTAAATATTTATAAGAGTGGCGGTGTGAGATGGATTCTGTGTGGTTTTAGGAGACGGGTAAAAGGCGGCTATTTAAATATCTGTTGCTCGCTAATGATGGTTTACGTAAATGTATCTTGTTAATGTTTGATTATCTCAGCTTTGAGAATAATCATAGACGGCAGCTGAGGAATTATCTAAGTGGATTTATGGGTTTAGAGCTTCCCCATGAATATAATTATATCTTTCTTATTCCTCCTCTCATTCGCTTTCGTTTCTCTTAAATTTTTCAACCATTCTCCATCTTTCTCTGCTTTCCGTGAACACACACACACACACACACACACACACACACACGTGTATGTGTGTGTGTGTGTGTGTGTGTGTGTGTGTATGTGTGTGTGAGGGCTCAAGACGCCAGTTAGTTTGATCTAAAAGTGATGAAGCAATTGCTGACTAGCGAGTGGAAAATCTTAAATACCAAATAATTACATTTATAGGAAAGCACTAAACCTGACTCAAGAAATCGTAATGACACGATTGCAAATAAACCATACCCCCGGCCGGGATTGAACCCGCGGTCATAGAGTCTCAAAACTCCAGCCCGTCGCGTTAGCCACTAGACCAGCTAGCCACAATAAGATTCATCCAACTAGGTATATTTCTACACCATAGGAAAGTTAGCACAGGCACCTCTGTGACCACAAATGCAAGGACGAATCTCCAGCTAGCGTGGCCGTGACGAACTCTAGCTCAAGTCCCTTCACTGCCGTCAACATGATGAATCTTATTGTGGCTAGCTGGTCTAGTGGCTAACGCGACGGGCTGGAGTTTTGAGACTCTATGACCGCGGGTTCAATCCCGGCCGGGGGTATGGTTTATTTGCAATCGTGTCATTACGATTTCTTGAGTCATGTTGACGGCAGTGAAGGGACTTGAGCTAGAGTTCGTCACGGCCACGCTAGCTGGAGATTCGTCTGTAAAAACTTGCATTTGTGGTCACAGAGGTGCCTGTGCTAACTTTCCTATGGTGTAGAAATATACCTAGTTGGATGAATCTTATTGTGGCTAGCTGGTCTAGTGGCTAACGCGACGGGCTGGAGTTTTGAGACTCTATGACCGCGGGTTCAATCCCGGCCGGGGGTATGGTGCACTAAACCTGTGTCATATAGCATCTGGAAAATGGAAGACAATCAAGTGTGAACTGAAGAAGTAGATAAATTATTCACTTTGGATCAAGAGCCGATCACCTGCATCAAATTCCATATAT
>NC_091336.1:25108211-25155711 GCF_038502225.1 Cherax quadricarinatus | reverse complement strand
GAGCTGGACTTAGAGAAACGGTTGAGCTTAGGGTGAAGCTTGTAGCAGGAACATTGTGTAGCTTGCTGTTTCCCTTCGCTTTACAAATTTTGCGTGTCAGTTGCTTATGATCAGCCTTGCTATTGTGTGATCGTTCAACAGCTCGCTACTAGCTTGTTCAGTGTGCTCGCTTCGCTACGGTCAATCTTGTGTGCAGTCGGCTTTGCTTGTATGCGTATTCTGCAATCGTACTGTGCATAGCTAAGCGTGTTCTGCAAATTAACGTGTTACGTTGGGGTATTCGTACTGTGCATAGCGAATAACTTATGCCACCTAGACGAGTCAGACGCCTGGTGTCGGCATATACTTTGCATAACCTACCTAAATTGTCTCTACAGCGTTGTTGGCAAATTGCTCGTTCCATTGGCATTCCCTATAAACGCACTCTCACAGCTGCGCAACTGCGTTCACTTATTGCTGACATACTTATTGAAGAAGAGATGGCACATCAGACTCCTCCCTCTACGGGAGCTAGGGCAAAAACTACTATGTTCTCGCAGGAGGAAGATGATACACCTACGGAGCAAAATGGTCAGTATAGTGCAGCTGGGTTGTCTCAGGGTGAATCAGCGTCGTTGGCACTTGAGCTGGCAAAAATCAATCTTGAGCAAACTAGGGAACAGAGAGCATTCGCAAGGGAAGAATTTGATAGGGAAAGAGAAAGGAGGCAGTTTTCGCATTCTGTAAACGATTTCAGTTTACAAAAAGCAGTACAGCTTGTTCCCCGCTTCAATGAGGCCGAACCAGAGCAATTTTTCGAAAGCTTCGAAAATCAGGCTCGAGCCTTGAGGTGGCCGGAACAGCACTGGGCAGCGTTGGTTCATACAGCATTATTGGGTAAGGCACAGGAATTTACGTCGGTATTAACTGACGCTGAATTCTCTGATTATCAAGTAGTGAAGACCACAGTGTTGGGAGCATATACATGTATCCCAGCTAAATATCGTAAGACCTTCAAATTGAACAGGCGGCAGCTTGGTCAATCCCTGGTGGACTTTGTGAGACAGCAAACCAAAGCTTTTACCAGCTGGTATAAAGCGAGTGGTGTCTCTAACTTTGAGGAGCTGGTGCAGCTTATTCTGATTGATAACCTGCTGGAGTCTGTGGGACCAGAGGTTCGTGTCTTTCTGCAGGATCGTGACTTAACCACTGCATTGGAGGCGGCCAGGTTGGCTGATACCTTCGAAACGAACCGCTCCTTGTCCGAGCGGTCCCGTCTCTCTTTTCAACAGTCTGGCGTGAGCAGAGATCGACAACATTGGAGAATGAAGTGCCAGCCGGAGGGAGAGCGTCTACGTCATCCAAATAAGTCACCTGGTGAGCCACGCTTCTCAACATATGGTCCCCCTGCGGAGAGGCAAACTACTTATGGAGCATCTCGACAACAATATCCAGAGAGGCACCAGCCAGAACGACACCACTTGCAACGTCATCAGGGAGTAAAGGGCAAGCCTGTCGTCTGCTTCAAATGCAATAAAGTAGGTCACATCAGTTCCAACTGCCCCCAAAAGCCTCTACCCATCGGGAAAATCTCTAATATCCCTAGTAACATGTCCCCTAGAGAAGTAGAAAAAGGTATGGCCCCTTATTATTGCGAAAGTCTTATTTCCCTTCAGGAAAACTCAGAACCAACTAAAGTAAATACCTTTAGAGATACTGGAGCATATTGCTCACTTGTCAGAGAAGGAATATTACCCCTTTCAGAGAATACTTCTTTGAATTCCTCAGTTTTATTGGAAGCATTTGGAGGAGCTATCTTTTCCGTTCCTTTGCATAAAATTTATGTACAGTGCAAATATTACACTGGGTACTTGACTGTAGGTATCTCAAAAGGATTTCCCATGAAAAATGCCATGTTATTACTGGGTAATAACATTACTACTGTTACTTCGTGTCCTGAACCTATAATGATTAATGCTTCTCCAGTGTTGGCCATAACTCGGGCAACATCCCAAGGGTTGTCTGGAGAGAATGTTGACCTATCCTTGGACGACTCCGATCTCGGAATAGCCACATTGTTTTACGAGGAAAACTGGCCAGAGCCTCGTAGATCAAGTGAACAGACCCCGATCAAGCCTTCCTATTCCCAGGTTGCAGGATTGCCAGATGTCTCTGTTTCCATGCCCGAGGGACTGTCCTTCCGGGAGGAACAACGTAAGGACCCTTCTTTAAAATTCGCTTTTGAGGCAGCCATGGGTAAATCCTCTTTGGGTCATCCAGTCAAGTATGAAGTTAAAAATAATTATTTGGTTTGCACTGAGACTGGTAAGGAGACAGAGGGCCGGCAATTATACGACAGGTTAGTGGTTCCAACCAAGTATAGACCTCAGATATTAAATATAGCTCATAATACGTCATCAGGAGGTCACTTAGGAATTACAAAAACCTTGTATAGAATCACAAAAGAATTTTATTGGCCAACATTAAAGAAAGATGTGAAGAATCATATTAGGTGTTGCCGAGAATGTCAGCAAGTTGGAAAACCTGGACATTCTATTAAACCTGCACCTCTCCAACCCATACCTGCTGATGGAGAACCTTTTGCAGATTTAATTATAGATTGTGTAGGTCCACTACCTAAGTCAAAGTCTGGAAATCAGTATTTATTTACAATTATGGATAAAGTAACCAGATATCCTGAAGCGATCCCAATGCGTAGTATCAATACTAAAGCTATTCTCAAAGCTTTAACAAAATTCATTTCTTGTTTTGGCATTCCTAAAACTATACAAAGTGATCAAGGTACTAACTTCACTGCCAAAGCATTTAGGGAAGTATTAACTAGGTTAGGGATAATTCACAACTTATCCACTGCCTATCACCCTCAGTCCCAAGGCGCCTTGGAAAGATTCCACCAAACATTAAAAACAATGATGAGAAGTTTTTGCATGCACTTTCCGACAGATTGGGATGAATCTCTACCATTGTTGCTGTTCTCAGTACGAGAGACGGTGCAAGAGTCTACAGGGTATAGTCCGTTTGAGCTGATCTTTGGGCACAATGTACGAGGTCCTCTTCGGGTGCTCAAAGAAGGATGGATGGGAGAAGACGTAAGCTCAGCACTCTACAACCCGTCTTCAAGGTTGCAGGTGGCACGTGAGTTAGCCACGGCTAAGCTAAAGACAGCTCAAAGTAAGATGAAACAGAGGTATGACAGAAGTGCACAATTCCGCTCCTTCCATCCAGGAGACAAGGTGTTGGTGCAGGAACCTATACCTGGCCACACCTTGAAAGCTAGATTTACGGGACCTATGCAGATAGTAAGTAGATTATCTGATTTAAATTATGTGGTAGCTCCCATTGATAAGACCTCAAAAACAAAAACTTACCACATTAATCAAATCAAGGCCTTTCATACACCAGATAAAGTCCCAGTAATGACGCTGTCCTCTACCTCTGAGGACGACTCTGACTCTTTGCACTCTATCTCTGAAATTAATACTAAACTTTCAAATTCTGTCCTCCTCAAGGATCCTAGCCCGTTAATGGATGGATTATCTGAAATACAAGCAACCAATTTAACTGAGCTTCTACAGTCATATCCTAATATTTTTTCGGATGTGCCGAAAAAATGTACGTTAGGTTACCATGATGTAGATGTGGGAAAATCTAAACCAATTAAACTCTCCCCCTACAGAGCTAATCCTGAAAAGCAAAGGTTACTTCAGCAGGAAGTAGACTTCTTGTTAGAACATGGTTTAGTGGAGGAGTCGTCTAGTCCATGGGCTTCACCGTGCATCCTAGTAAAAAAGGCTGATGGAGGGTTTCGTATGTGCACAGACTACCGTAAAGTGAACGAGGTCACAATTACAGATGCTTACCCTCTTCCTCGTCTGGATGACGTAATTGACTTTGTGGGTAAGGCTACTTTTGTGTCCAAATTAGATCTCCTTAAAGGTTACTATCAGGTACCTTTGACAGATAAGGCGAAGGAAATCTCTGCCTTCGTAATTCCAGGAGGTCATTATCAGTATACAGTTACCCCCTTCGGAATGAAAAATTCCCCCTCTTCATTCCAGAAACTCATCCATCAGGCTATTAAAGGACTTGAAGGCACGGCAGCATACCTAGATGATATTGTTGTGGTGTCTGATACTTGGGATCAACACCTACTTAGACTTAAAGCTCTGTTTGAGACCTTTAAGAATTCCCAATTAACAGTTAATTTATCTAAATCTTCCTTTGGCCAGGCCACTATCACTTTTCTAGGCCATGAAGTAGGTAGTGGTAAAGTTGCACCTAAACTTGCTAAAGTTCTTTCGATTAAAGAATATCCAGTTCCTCATGATAGGAAATCTCTTCAACGTTTCCTAGGCATGATAGGATTTTACAGAAGATTCTGTAAGAATTTCTCAGATATTGTAGCCCCTCTTACCTCTCTTACCAGTCATAAAGTTCCCTTTAATTGGACGTCAGATTGTAACACTGCTTTTAATAAAGCAAAAAGATTATTGTGCTCTGCACCCATTCTCCTGTCTCCAGACTTCTCCAAACCTTTTTCATTACAGGTTGATGCTTGTGAGTCTGGGGTTGGGGCGGTACTATTACAAATCGGGAACAAGGAGTTGCAGCCTGTAGCATACTTTTCAGCTAAGTTCCAGCCACATCAGAGAGCTTACTCTACCATTGAAAAAGAAGCCCTCGCGCTGGTACTGGCTTTGGAGCATTTCGATGTTTATGTGGGCCAGACATCTCAGGTGGTCACAGTCTACAGTGATCACAACCCGTTAGTCTATCTCCAAGCCATGAAGAATCACAACACAAGGCTTATGCGTTGGACGCTCAGGCTGCAGCCCTATAACCTGAAAATAAAGTATATTGCTGGCAAAGAAAATGTGTTGGCAGACTCTTTGTCAAGAGTCTAGTTTATTATTTTATTTAGGTTAGGATGTATTTGTGGTAACCCCTTTCAAGCTCTTTTTTTTTATCCCCTGATGTGGGGGTTTTTTTTTTAGTGAGGGGATGCGGGCTACCGTCCGCCTGTATCTTGGACCTATGCTAGCCTGTCTGACTGCTGTCTCACTCTAAGTTTAGGGTTTGGCTTTTGGTCACTAGGAAAGCTGAGCTCTATCTAAGAGTGGGATGGTGGAGAGGATAGGCGGTCCCATTATTTTGTGCCATGGCGGCACGGTTACCACTGGGAGGTGGCAGCCTAATCCTGAGCCTTCTCGGGGGTGGGGGTGTGGCATGCAAAGAGTACGTAACCTTTATTCGGCGCATGGACACACCCTCATTTACAGGCTATCTCCCCCAACCAGCGAACCAGGTTGCTAAGAGTTGATGATGGGGCCCCATCGTTCAACTAGCGACCAGGTTCTAGCCAATAAGAAGGTGGGATTGACAATCTCAGAGGTTATGTGGATACCGCTCTCCTGTCTGCCCTTGTCATTCCCACTCTAGAGCTGGTTGAAGCACGGTCTGCTATCTTGTGGCTTCTATTTCTGCCTTGCTTACCGTGGAGTGCACTATATTTATCACTGTACATAGTGTACATATTGCTGTTATAATTGGTGAAGGATAATATAAGTCTAAACTTTTTCTGCTGTGTTTATTTGCTCCCATTACACCTGGGATAACAGGCCATTTGAAATCCTAGGTTGTAATAGGGGTTTAGTTCGAATCATTTCTGGGATCAAATGCACTTGGCCAGCATTAAGGCACTCACTTCGATAGAGCTCTCTTCTAGTGGTTTAGATTATACCGGTAGTATCATCCAGACCGTTGTTAAATTGACGTACAGAAAATTATGATACATCGCCTGAGAAAAGTAGGGTAATCAAATTTGATCGAGGACAGGTGAAGGGAAACTCAAATTCTTTTGATCAAGAACCCTTAACCAACATCAAAGAGTAACCTCCCCCACCCAATTCCTTTAAGAAACTTATGAAAATGGAACAAGAATAATATGAGAAGCGACATACAAAACAAGGCTAATGCTTTACAGCAGACAAAAATTGTATTATTATTATTCTTATGGAGATATGAAATGCTAAATATATGTGGGTGAGCTAAGACAAGGAAGGATGCAGGTTCGACTGTCGATCCACTAACCGTGAGACTGATGTGTTACTCTAGCTGCTACACTTTCTGGAGGGGGAAAGGAAGAAGCGGAGAGGAAGGGGAGGGGTAATATGTCACTCGCCGGTTTGTCGCATAACAAGAGCCTGATGCTCAGAGCACCAGACCAGGAAGTGTTCAGGAGATTGCCTTTGGGGATGATGTCAATCGTCTCTGTTTCCAAGGAAGATGATAACGACGCTGTTGGACTGGCGTCGTCAGCAGCATCAGGCGTTTTACGAAGAGAACGTAGCTCCGAGGGATAGGTCAGAGGGCAGCAGTAGCAGATTATTAATGAAGGCAGATTTTAGAAGACAGATTAAAGAGGAGCAGCGGCATTCGTTACGTGAGGAAGTTACGGTACATGAAAGTACTAAGGGGAGGGGGGAGCAGGTATGTTTGGCGAGAATGTCAGGGTTCAGGAGAGTGACAGGTGAGGTGGCAGTAGAGGCAGAGTGGCGGCAGGTGTGATGGCAGTAGTGACAGAGTGGCAGGTGAGGTGGCAGTAGCGGCAGAGTGGCAGTTGAGGCGGCAGTACAGGCAGAGTGGCGGCAGGTGCAGTGGCAGTAGTGGCAGAGTGGCAGGTGAGGTAGCAGTAGAGGCAGAGTGGCGGCAGGTGTGGTGGCAATAGTGGCAGAGTGGCAGGTAAGGTAGCAGTAGTGGCAGAGTGGCAGGTGAGGTGGCAGTAGTGGCAGAGTGGCAGGTGAGGTGGCAGTAGTGGCAGAGTGGCAGGTGAGGTGGCAGTAGTGGCAGAGTGGCAGGTGAGGTGGCAGTAGTGACAGAGTGGCAGGTGAGGTGGCAGTAGTGACAGAGTGGCAGGTGTGGTGGCAATAGTGGCAGAGTGGCAGGTAAGGTAGCAGTAGTGGCAGAGTGGCAGGTGAGGTGGCAGTAGTGGCAGAGTGGCAGGTGAGGTGGCAGTAGTGACAGAGTGGCAGGTGAGGTGGCAGTAGTGACAGAGTGGCAGGTGAGGTGGCAGTAGTGACAGAGTGGCAGGTGAGGTGGCAGTAGTGGCAGAGTGGCAGGTGAGGTGGCAGTAGTAGCAGAGTGGCAGGTGAGGTGGCAGTAGTGGCAGAGTGGCAGGTGAGGCGGCAGTAGTGGCAGAGTGGCAGGTGAGGTGGCAGTAGTGGCAGAGCGGCAGATGAGGTGGCAGTAGTGGCAGAGTGGCAGGTGAGGTGGCAGTAGTGGCAGAGTGGCAGGTGAGGTGGCAGTAGTGGCAGAGTGGCAGGTGAGGTGGCAGTAGTGGCAGAGTGGCTGGTGAGGTGGCAGAGTGGCAGGTGAGGTGGCAGTAGTGGCAGAGTGGCAGGTGAGGTGGCAGTAGTGGCAGGTAAACAAGAGATGTGCAGCGCTTGGATATCTGCTGTGAAAACGTTTTACTATCCAGTGTTTTATTTTAAATTCAATAAATGTTTGAAACAGTGGAGGAAGTGATAGGTAAACTTAACAGAGGGTATTCAGTCTATTAGCCTCGTTCATATTAAAAATGACTGTTGGAAAGTGGAGACTTTCCATTATAGGATGATACAACATTTTACAGTAATATCGTTCATAAACAAAACGTGTAAAAAAAAAAAAATACCACAGGCGGGGATAGAACCCGCGATCAGAGAGTCTTCGGGTTCTATCCCCGCCCGTGTTATGGTTTCCTTGCAATCGTGTCATTACGATTTCATGGGTCAAAACGTATAAAAGATGTATAAAAATTGATCGCTAGTATTATTATTATAGGAAAACTCCAGACTCAAACAATGCCCTGGAAATGGGAGTTACTTATGTTGGATCATAGCAAAGGAAAAGTAGATTCATTAGACGTCTCCTTCAATCAAACTGCCTGTAAGTGCAGTGTTAAAGTGTAAAGGGTTTAAAGTGTAGTGTTTTAAACCCTGTCCTTGAGGAAGGAAATTAAGAAGCAGAGTTAAAGAGAGCATGTACGAACTGTTAGGTTCCTATTTTATCTCAGGATAAAGATTTAAACTTGGTGCCACCAATAAGAATAATCTCATGTAAAACCCTCCTTACAGCTGCTGATATCAGACACAGTACTGCAGTCTCAGAGGTAAAAAGATTTAGCTGATGGGGAGATATCATAGGTTATCTACCCCATGTAACGCCGATGCATCTTTACAGTAAGTAAGGTGCTTGAGGGCATTGCCTAAGAAAAATCCCACACATGCTAAAGCATCGGAAATGTTAAGCAAGTATGGCAAGGCCCAGATCAGTCGACTGTATATGAGGCCACGTGTATCTTCTGTAAGAAATCAAATATTCGAGAGTCAAAACACAAGCGACACTTGTACAGTTTACTAACCTAAATGAAGATGAGCAAATTAGGAAAGCTGCAGTTAGGAAAATAAGCCAGAGAATGAATGCTTGTCATTGTCAGCCACACCATTCACGTAAATTCAATGAGAACTTCTCACATAGAGTATACAGCAAAATTCTTGATTTGTAATAGTTCTCTCTTCGATTTTCTTGTTCGCATTTATTCGCCTCTTTAAACCTTTTGCTTCTTCTCATCTTCCTAATGGTACTTTCCAATTCCTCTTCCTTATTATTATCATTCGTGTGTTTCATCAACCTCTCCCACGTTTCTCATCATTTTCATTTCCATCTCTGAGAAGGAGGCAGCTCAGTCTTCAAGATGATATTAGAGTCAACTTCTCTAATCCAGGAGCCTCACTTAGCATGTAAATTAACCGGAAGGAGGTAAATTCCCAGGCATTCAAATTCCAAGGCATTCAAATTCTCAGTTATTCAAATTCACAATTATTCAAATTCCAAGGGATTTATTTTTCCACTGATTTAAACTTTTATGATACCTACCTATTCAGGTATTTTAATTTCAATGAATTTCGAGTTGTTTATTGATTGTTATAGTGTAGTTATACCACCAGTTAATTAGATTTAAATACAGAAATAGAAGAATTAAAGAGAAAAATGGTTTATTGTCAGGAAGGCTGGATTAAGGGAGGCCAGCCGGCCCGAGGCGCTGACCTGTAAACAATTCCAAAAATATGAAAGCCAGAAAAAAACGCTTTTAAAATATACTTTTAAAATTTCAGTGTGTAGTAAGTTAAAATACTGTCATATTCAGATCAAGAAAACAGTGATAGATATACAATTTATTAAATCTAATTGAAAATCAGCTTAATCTATCTCCACTGCTGAAGTGTTGAAAAATATTTTAAAGAATGTCTGCGCTGGTCCGTAAGGGCAGGAAAATATAAGACTATCCCGGGTGCCCAAATTTCCCGGTCCAGTACTTTGGCAAATAACGGTAGGTTTTAAAAGAAAGTTTTCCCACTTTCTTTAGTGTTTTTTCCTTTTAATCATTTTCACATTTCAGTAGCTTTTTTAAAGTCTCGTTTGCTGTCTGCAGCTTTTATATATATATATATATATATATATATATATATATATATATATATATATATATATATATATATATATATATATATATATATATATATATATATATATATATATATATATATATATATATATATATATATATCGTGCCGAATATGTAAAACCGGTCAATTAGCAAGAACTCAATTAAAATTAAGTCCTTTCTAAAATTTTCTCTAATACGTTTACAGATATATATTTTTCATTAATGTTAAAGTAAAAATTTTTAATTTTGTTCCAAAAGAATCTTAGAAAACTTACCTAACCTTATGATAACAAGAACAATTTATTTTAGCCTAACCCAACTATATATATTTTAGATTTGTTTTCAATAATTTAATACTAAACAAACAAAGTGAAATATATTTTTTTCGTTAGGTTCAGAATGATTTGGGCGAAATTATTACATACAAAAATTTTCGCTTGTCCTATATGGCAAGATGAGCGTTGCTATTTAAGCCAAGATTACAAGTTCTGCCTATTCGGCACGACATATATATATATATATATATATATATATATATATATATATATATATATATATATATATATATATATATATATATATATATATATATATATATATATATATATATATATATATATATATATATATATATATATATATATATATATATATATATATATATATACAGGTCATAAACAACACGTTTACGTATCTAGGTATTAAGTAACACGTACATATAGCCTCGTATTAAATAACATGTCTGATTATCCTGAGATTAAATTTCTGGTTTGATTATCCAAGAATAGCCTCTCAGTTGGACGTATTTAATTTAAAAAAGCATGAATGTTTAACTTTAATAATGTTTCTGCAAAGTTACTGTTTCCCTTGTAAACAAAAGTTCTTGAAACGTTTGCGTTTCCATGACAATTCCTGTGAAACGTTTGTGACAAACGTTTGATTCCCAGTCATTTTTTTTAATTCTTCATACATTTCAAAATATCTCCGACAAAATATTGTCTATAAAATGTTCCTTAAAATATCTGGATCCTACTAAATAATCGTCTTCTGACGTGTTTGTTTACACGTAGATAAAAAAATCAACATTTCTGTTTTCCCATGGTAAGCCACATTGCTCCTCGTCCTAAAATTTTCAGAAAATTGGCCATCTCAGGCCATACTCTGGTCAGCTCGAAGGTAATTAATAGAGGGGAATACAGAAAAAACGTTCAGAACTTCAAAATACTCGTTATATGGAAACCCAAAACTAGCCTTTATCTGAGGCGACAGTGAGAGATGCTGACGTCGATGTGGTAGGTGTAGGTGGTAGAGGACGTAGAAGATGGAGGGGGTGGAGGAAGGGGGTGGCTTTGGGGAAGTGGGAAGGTTAGGTGGAGGTCGTGAGAATAAAGCTGCTTGGGGGAATGAAGATAAAGCTGACCGAGGTGAGAGTAAAGCTGTAAGAGGTGTCTGAGAGATGTTGGAGGAGGTAAGGAAAGCTGGAGTTGGTTGGAAGGTGGAGGAGGTTAGGGAAGTTAGAAGCTCTTGGGAAACTTAGAGGTAGGGAAGTTAATGGAGGTGAGAGGGTTGTTGGAGAAGAGAGGAGGTTGGAGCTAGTGGGAAAGGGGTTAGTATGGTTAGCAGGATGAATTGGCAACGGGGAGGGGAAGGATGGGTGCGGGGAATGAAATGGATTGGAGATGGGTTAGATGGGGCTGAATAGGTGAATGGTCAGTCTGAAAGACGCAGGTGTTGTTGAGATGAGTAATGGGGCTGGATATTGGGGATGGGGCTGGATATTGGGGATGGGGCTGGTAATGGAAACGATGGGGAAGAGCTTTTGACTGATGGGAGTGAAAGGAGAGGGAAAGGCATATGGTGATGTGGACGAAGTTGAGAGACTCATGGTGGGGAATGACTGGAATGGAAGTCTGTGAATGGGAGAGATGTATAAGCGGAATACATACGTAATTCCTATTTAATAATGTTCTTATGTTCTTAAATGAAAAATAGACCTCAAATAAATTACGGATCTGACCTCAATAGTAAAGTGAAAATAAAGCCTAAGATAGCACGTCAAGTAGACATTGTTTTTATTAAAAATACACATCTATGCAAATAAGACAGACATATTTCGTGAAGAAGGTTTGAGTAGAAGACCAGGAGAACTTCTGTATATAATATCCATTGTACTGCAATAGTATTATATGCCGTCAAGAATGTAAATAATGGATGTGTAGTACTAAATATGCTTTATTTGCAGTGAATAATGAAGGCAACAAACGTAGACACAAATCAAGTCATAATGACGAGTATGATTTGATCAATAAGTCATACCCAAGTTTCACAAGAGATTGCAGTCCTAGACAAACGTATCGCCTTTCTACTTTAAGGTGAAGAACTGAGACACTTATGCAACATATGGGAATCTTTATTGAAAAAACGTTTCGCCACACAGTAGCTTCATCAGTCTAATACAAAACAGAAAGGTATAAAGAGAGGATTATTATTATCATTATCATGGGGATGCGCTAAACCCAGGGGATTATACAGCGCATGGGGAGGGGGGATGGAAGGCATTCAGGCTCAATTCAGGGAACTGGAACACAGATCCAATTCCCTAGATAAAGAGCCCCTCACCAGTATCATGGAACCTCCCTTGAGGGGATAAGGAGAGGAGCAGTTTGAGATGCTGGATGGGGAGGGATAATCGTACTGGATGCTACGTTGTTCATCTGGGCTTCAGTGAGGCCTTTGTTAAGGTATTGTCTCAGGACCTGTGTGTTGACTGTTATTTAGCGAAGTTCATGAGGTGGTTCTCTGTGTTTCTATGAAGTTTGCGGAAAAACCGAGAACCATCTTATTAACTTTCCAGAGGCAAGACTTATCACCCAAAAAATTAATCGTCGCAGTAGACAATGTTCAAGGAATTGGATCTCTGCTCCAATTCCCTGAATTAAGCCTGAATGCCTTCCAAGGGGTTTAGCGCACCCCATGGTGATGATGATGATGATGATGATGATGATGATGATGATGATGATGATGATGATAATAATAATAATAATAATAATAATAATAATAATAATAATAATAATAATAATAATAATAATAATAATAATAATAATAATAATAATAATAATAATAATAATAATAATAATAATAATAATAATAATAATAATAATAATAATAACAATAATAATAATAATAATAATAATAATAATAATAATAATAATAATTACCATGGAAAAATAAATGTCCAGGCATAGATACAGATGTTGGGCATTGATAAACATATGCCTGGCATAAATGAAAATATAAATTCAATTATTCTTAAAGTGTCATTAAGGTGGAAAAAGTTTTAGAATTATTTACCCAATACTGAATGTCTATTCATAATTAAACATATTAACGAATTATTATTTTCATGGGGAAGCGCTAAACGCTTAACGGGAGGTTAGCTCCCATTACTTGAATCAAAAACCCTTCAGCAGCAGCAAGGTACACAAGGCATAGAGCATTAACGGGATAAATATGTAGGTAAGGAAAAATTATATGCAATAAAAAGAAAGACAATTAAAGTTGCAACAATAAGAAGAAAGGTTCAATTTCGGTGTTCTAAGCTGTAATTATTATTATTATTATTATTATTATTATTATTACCTACAGAATTTTCTATAAATCGAAGATAGTGAGGAATTTCACGAATTAAAATTTTACTTTCTGGAAATTGTATTAATGCTTCTATTAAATTTCCAAAGTGTTTCTGGTCCTTCCACCTACTTTAACACTCCAGAATGGAAGAGGAGGGATGGAGAATGAGGGATGGGGAACGAGGGGAGAGGAGAGGGGAAAGAGGATTAAGCCTTAATTAAACTTTCTTGAAACCTAAGTCAGGTTTCTGAGTTTAGGTAAATGTTTCATGAGATTGTTGCTGCTCTCTCTTAATATGTAGAGAAGTTACTGTGTAGTGGGTGTGTTGATGTGTGGTAAGTTACTGTGTAGTGGGTGTCTTGATGTGTGGTAAGTTACTGTGTAGTGGGTGTCTTGATGTGTGGGAAGTTACTGTGTAGTGGGTGTCTTGATGTGTGGGAAGTTACTGTGTAGTGGGTGTCTTGATGTGTGGGAAGTTACTGTGTAGTGGGTGTCTTGATGTGTGGGAAGTTACTGTGTAGTGTGTGTCTTGATGTGTGGGAAGTTACTGTGTTGTGGTTGTCTTGATGTGTGGTAAGTTACTGTGTACTGGGTGTCTTGATGAGTGGAAAGTTACTGTGTAGTGGGTATCTTGATGTGTGGGAAGTTACTGTGTAGTGGGTGTCTTGATGTGTGGGAAGTTACTGTGTAGTGGGTGTCTTGATGTGTGGGAAGTTACTGTGTAGTGGGTGTCTTGATGTGTGGAAAGTTACTGTGTAGTGGGTGTCTTGATGTGTGGGAAGTTACTGTGTAGTGGGTGTCTTGATGTGTGGTAAGTTACTGTGTAGTGGGTGTCTTCATGTGTGGCAAGTTACTGTGTTGTGGTTGTCTTGATGTGTGGGAAGTTACTGTGTAGTGGGTGTCTTGATGTGTGGAAAGTTACTGTGTAGTGGGTGTGTTGATGTGTGGGAAGTTACTGTGTAGTGGGTGTCTTGATGTGTGGGAAGTTACTGTGTAGTGGGTGTCTTGATGTGTGGAAAGTTACTGTGTAGTGGGTGTCTTGATGTGTGGGAAGTTAAGGTGTAGTGTGTGTCTTGATGTGTGGGAAGTTACTGTGTAGTGGGTGTCTTGATGTGTGGGAAGTTACTGTGTAGTGGGTGTCTTGATGTGTGGGAAGTTACTGTGTAGTGGGTGTCTTGATGTGTGGGAAGTTACTGTGTAGTGGGTGTCTTGATGTGTGGGAAGTTACTGTGTAGTGGGTGTCTTCATGTGTGGCAAGTTACTGTGTTGTGGTTGTCTTGATGTGTGACAAGTTACTGTGTAGTGGGTGTCTTGATGTGTGGGAAGTTAGTGTGTAGTGGGTGTCTTGATGTGTGGGATGTTACTGTGTAGTGGGTGTCTTGATGTGTGGGAAGTTACTGTGTAGGGTGTGTTGTGGGAAGTTACTGTGTAGTGGGTGTCTTGATGTGTGGGAAGTTACTGTGTAGTGGGTGTCTTGATGTGTGGGAAGTTACTGTGTAGTGGGTGTCTTGATGTGTGGTAAGTTACTGTGTAGTGGGTGTCTTGATGTGTGGGAAGTTACTGTGTAGTGGGTGTCTTGATGTGTCGTAAACTTACCTGGGGTTGAGATTCCTTCTGGGGCTGTGACTGTTTGTGGGGTTGTGAGTCTTGCACGGACGATGATTCTTGTGATTCTTACTGGGGTTCATTCATACATTCTTGTTGGGGTTGTGAGTCTTCCTCGGGTTATGATTCTTGTTGGGGTTGTGATTCTTGTTGGGGTTGTGATTCTTGTTTGGGTTGGGATTCTTGTTGGGGTTGGGATTCTTGTTGGGGGGCTGAGATTCTTGTTGGGGTTGGGATTCTAATTGGGGTTGTGATCTTTACTCAAGGATCACAATTTTTGCATCGATAAGAAGGCCACGGTTTCGTACGTTACTTAAATCACAAAAAAGATGTAGTTTTTCGGATGCTTAGAATGGGCCAGTAGACCTATTCAGACTCAGCTACTCAGGCATCTGTCAAACCTAACAGACTATTTTGCAGATGTTGCCTCTTGTCTGCAACTCAACTGCACTCATGCGCGGGCGCGCGCACAAACACACAGACACACACACATACATACATACACACACAAGCACACACACACACACACACACACACACACACACACACACACACACACACACACACACACACACACACACACACACACACACACACACACACACACACACACACACACACGTTAGGAAGTATTTCTTCAGTCATAGAGTTGTCAGCAAGTGGAATAGCCTAGCAAGTGAAGTAGTGGAGGCAGGAACCATACATAGTTTTAAGAAGAGGTATGACAAAGCTCAGGAAGCAGAGAGAGAGAGGATCCAGTAGCGATCAGTGAAGAGGCGGGGCCTGGAGCTGAGTCTCGACCCCTGCAACCACAATTAGGTGAGTACAATTAGGTGAGTACACACACACATCACACACCACACACATATACACACACGTTTTCCATTTCTGCGAATGTCACACAACTTCAACCACAGAGACATCCCATCACAGTGACTTTCATGTCCCATTCACACTGAATACAAGTGTATTTGCGGCATGGTGATAGTTGACTAGAATGACCGACATCGTGTGAACTCTGCGAGTTTCAAAGGACTGTATGTTAGGCACAATGAAATCAACGAGATTACGAGAAACCTTGCTACGGCCCAGAGGACAGCCGAGAGAGAAACTTGATACTAACAAACTAGCAACCCAAATATGGCTGTCAGCTGTCCCGATGGAATTACATAATATCTCTGCAGGAGAGGAAAACAGCTAGTGTGGCCGATATCCACACCAGCGCGGTGGTTATGTTAATTATAGAGAAAAAATGTAAGCTCAACAATTATATGGACGTGACATAGTAATAGTGAGCGTAATATCATCTCAGATAAGTTATAGGAATGTTAAGAAGTATTTCTTCAGCCTTAGAGTTGCCAGGAAGTGAAACAATCTTGAAAGTGAAGTGGTGGTAGTAGAGGCAGGATTCATACATAGCTTTAAGAAGAGGTATTATTATTGTCAAAATGTAAGGCGGTGGAACTCTTATTCATTATGTCGAATCTGATGAATTCCTGGTGTGTCTTGTGTAACTTGTTGTTAATCCTCTTGGAAAAGTGATTCCCCAGATTGTTTGGATGGAAAGTGGGTTAGTTACTTCTAAAAGATGGGTGACTGTTCCTTGGTGAAAGGATACAATAAGCTGTGATTATTGGACTGAGTTATCTCTGACAACTTAGATTTTATACTAGTTTGTATTTGCTTCCTTTTCAACTTTTATGATATCAATCAGAGAACTTTATTTTCTGTGTTTAAGTCTCCATGTGGGTTATTAGTATCGACTCATTTCACCTGTATTGGTTATTAAAATGAAAAGATATGTATAAACTCAATATAAATCTGAGTAAACTACTTTCAATGAATAATCAAAAGAATGGAGGGAGAACAGAACCGTGGCTCTAGCGGTTGGAGTTCCAACACTTTACCACTAAGATACGTGGGTTCTGATGAGAAAATATCAGGAAACAGAACTTCCGTTCATGTTGCCGTTAGCGGTACCGTCTGCGACCCCCTAACCCACAGTCCCAGCAGCTATCGCAGCACATCTGTTCTCACGCCCCTCAAAGCCATATAGTTCGACTCCGCGTCCATTCGTCTGTTTATTCATTGGCAGTCGTTTATTCCGTTATACTGAGTTTATTGTCTATAAGGCTTTGAGGGGTGCGAAGACAGATTTATTGTGAAAACTGCGGGGGCTGTGGGAAGACACACGGTGCGGCTATTGGAAACATGAAGAGAAACATGAAGTATTTGAGATGTAGGTCCTCTTTCCAACTGTATATTTTTTAAGGTATTTTGTTTTCAGATAAAGTTCACATTGCATATATGGAATGATAGAAAAAATTTCTCACACAGCTCCGGGGAGAATCATGAGCTCTCTCTGAAATTTGTAGACAGCAACCGCCCAGGGAGGTACTACCGTCCTGCCAAGTGAGTGTAAAACGTAAGCCTGTAATTGTTTTACACGATGGTAGGATTGCTGGTGTTTTTTCTGTCTCATAAACATGCAAGGTTTCAGGTACGTCTTGCTACTTCTGCTTACACTTAGGTCACACTACACATACGTGTACAAGCATATGTATACACACCCCTCTGGGTTTTCTTCTATTTTCTTACTAGCTCTTGTTCTTGTTTATTTCCTCTTATCTCCATGGGGAAGTGGAACAGAATTCTTCCTCCGTAAGCTATGCGTGTTGTAAGAGGCGACTAAAATGCCAGGAGCAAGGGGCTAGTAACCTCTTCTCCTGTACATATTACTAAATGTAAAAGGAGAAACTTTCGTTTTTCCTTTTGCGCCACCCCGCCTTGGTGGGATACGGCCGGTGTGTTGAAAAAAAAAAATATATATATATATATATATATATATAGGTAGTAGGTTGGTAGACAGCAACCACCCAGGGAGGTACTACCGTCCTGCCAAGTGAGTGTAAAACGTAAGCCTGTAATTGTTTTACATGATGGTAGGATTGCTGGTGTCTTTTGTCTGTCTCATAAATATGCAAGATTACAGGTACGTCTTGCTACTTCTACTTACACTTAGGTCACACTACACATACATGGACACGTTTATTTATACACACTCATCTGAGTTTTCTTTGATTTTATCTTAATAGTTCTTGGTCTCATTACTTTTCCTTTTATATCCATGGGGAAGTGGAATAAGAATCTTTCCTCCGTAAGCCATGCGTGTTGTAAAAGTCAACTAAAATGCCGGGAACAATGGGCTAGTAACCCCTTTTCCTGTAAAGATTACTAAAAAGAATAAGAAGAAGAAAATTGTCAAAGTGGGAAGTCTGAATGTGCGTGGATGTTGTGCAAATGATAAGAAAGAGATGATTGTGGATGTTATGAATGAGAAGAAACTGGATGTCCTGGCTTTAAGTGAAACAAAGCTGAAGGGGGTGGGAGAGTTTCAATGGAGAGGAATAAATGGGATTAGGTCAGGGGTTTCAAATAGAGTTAGAGCTAAAGAAGGAGTAGCAATAATGTTGAAGGATAAGCTATGGCAGGAAAAGAGGGACTACAAATGTATAAATTCAAGGATTATGTGGAGTAAAATAAAGATTGGATGTGAAAAGTGGGTTATAGTAAGCGTGTATGCACCTGGAGAAGAGAGAAGTGTAGAGGAGAGAGAGAGATTCTGGGAAATGTTGAGTGAATGCGTGGGGAGTTTTGAATCAAGTGTGAGAGTAATGGTGGTTGGGGATTTCAATGCTAAAGTGGGTAAAAATGTTATGGAGGGAGTAGTAGGTAATTTTGGGGTGCCAGGGGTAAATGTAAATGGGGAGCCTTTAATTGAGCTATGTGTAGAAAGAAATTTGGTAATAAGTAATACATATTTTATGAAAAAGAGGATAAATAAATATACAAGGTATGATGTAGCACGTAATGAAAGTAGTTTGTTAGATTATGTATTGGTGGATAAAAGGTTGATGGGTAGGCTCCAGGATGTACATGTTTATAGAGGGGCAACTGATATATCGGATCATTATTTAGTTGTAGCTACAGTTAGAGTAAGAGGTAGATGGGAAAAGAGGAAGGTGGCAACAACAAGTAAGAGGGAGGTGAAAGTGTATAAACTAAGGGAGGAGGAAGTTCGGGCGAGATATAAGCGACTATTGGCAGAAAGGTGGGCTAGTGCAAAGATGAGTAGTGGGGGGGTTGAAGAGGGTTGGAATAGTTTTAAAAATGCAGTATTAGAATGTGGGGCAGAAGTTTGTGGTTATAGGAGGGTGGGGGCAGGAGGAAAGAGGAGTGATTGGTGGAATGATGAAGTAAAGGGTGTGATAAAAGAGAAAAAGGTAGCTTACGAGAGGTTTTTACAAAGCAGAAGTGTTATAAGAAGAGCAGAGTATATGGAGAGTAAAAGAAAGGTGAAGAGAGTGGTGAGAGAGTGCAAAAGGAGAGCAGATGAAAGAGTGGGAGAGGCACTGTCAAGAAATTTTAATGAAAATAAGAAAAAATTTTGGAGTGAGTTAAACAAGTTAAGAAAGCCTAGGGAAAGTATGGATTTGTCAGTTAAAAACAGAGTAGGGGAGTTAGTAGATGGGGAGAGGGAGGTATTAGGTAGATGGCGAGAATATTTTGAGGAACTTTTAAATGTTAAGGAAGAAAGGGAGGCGGTAATTTCATGCACTGGCCAGGGAGGTATACCATCTTTTAGGAGTGAAGAAGAGCAGACTGTAAGTGTGGTGGAGGTACGTGAGGCATTACGTAGAATGAAAGGGGGTAAAACAGCTGGAACTGATGGGATCATGACAGAAATGTTAAAAGCAGGGGGGGATATAGTGTTGGAGTGGTTGGTACTTTTGTTTAATAAATGTATGAAAGAGGGGAAGGTACCTAGGGATTGGCGGAGAGCATGTATAGTCCCTTTATATAAAGGGAAAGGGGACAAAAGAGACTGTAAAAATTATAGAGGAATAAGTTTACTGAGTATACCAGGAAAAGTATACGGTAGGGTTATAATTGAAAGAATTAGAGGTAAGACAGAATGTAGAATTGCGGACGAACAAGGAGGTTTCAGAGTGGGTAGGGGATGTGTAGATCAAGTGTTTACATTGAAGCATATATGTGAACAGTATTTAGATAAAGGTAGGGAAGTTTTTATTGCATTTATGGATTTAG
Source organism: Cherax quadricarinatus (assembly GCF_038502225.1). Lineage (NCBI taxonomy): Eukaryota > Metazoa > Arthropoda > Malacostraca > Decapoda > Parastacidae > Cherax > Cherax quadricarinatus. The sequence goes on along the minus strand of NC_091336.1, from coordinate 25,135,880 downwards.
AAAAGGCATATGATAGAGTGGATAGAGGAGCAATGTGGCAGATGTTGCAAGTATATGGAAAAGGTGGTAAGTTACTAAATGCTGTAAAGAGCTTTTATGAGGATAGTGAGGCTCAGGTTAGGGTGTGTAGAAAAGAGGGAGAATACTTCCCGGTAAAAGTAGGTCTTAGACAGGGATGTGTAATGTCACCATGGTTGTTTAATATATTTATAGATGGGGTTGTAAAATAAGTAAATGCTAGGGTGTTCGGGAGAGGGGTGGGATTAAATTATGGGGAATCAAATTCAAAATGGGAATTGACACAGTTACTTTTGCTGATGATACTGTGCTTATGGGAGATTCTAAAGAAAAATTGCAAAGGTTAGTGGATGAGTTTGAGAATGTGTGTAAAGGTAGAAAGTTGAAAGTGAACATAGAAAAGAGTAAGGTGATGAGGGTATCAAATGATTTAGATAAAGAAAAATTGGATATCAAATTGGGGAGGAGGAGTATGGAAGAAGTGAATGTTTTCAGATACTTGGGAGTTGACGTGTCGGCGGATGGATTTATGAAGGATGAGGTTAATCATAGAATTGATGAGGGAAAAAAGGTGAGTGGTGCGTTGAGGTATATGTGGAGTCAAAAAACGTTATCTATGGAGGCAAAGAAGGGAATGTATGAAAGTATAGTAGTACCAACACTCTTATATGGATGTGAAGCTTGGGTGGTAAATGCAGCAGCGAGGAGACGGTTGGAGGCAGTGGAGATGTCCTGTCAAAGGGCAATGTGTGGTGTAAATATTATGCAGAAAATTCGGAGTGTGGAAATTAGGAGAAGGTGTGGAGTTAATAAAAGCATTAGTCAGAGGGCAGAAGAGGGGTTGTTGAGGTGGTTTGGTCATTTAGAGAGAATGGATCAAAGTAGAATGACATGGAAAGCATATAAATCTATAGGGGAAGGAAAGAAGGGTAGGGGTCGTCCTCGAAAGGGTTGAAAAGAGGGGGTAAAGGAGGTTTTGTGGGTGAGGGGCTTGGACTTCCAGCAAGCGTGCGTGAGCGTGTTAGATAGGAGTGAATGGAGACGAATGATACTTGGGACCTGACGATCTGTTGGAGTGTGAGCAGGGTAATATTTAGTGAAGGGATTCAGGGAAACCGGTTATTTTCATATAGTCGGACTTGAGTCCTGGAAATGGGAAGTACAATGCCTGCACTTTAAAGGAGGGGTTTGGGATATTGGCAGTTTGGAGGGATATGTTGTGTATCTCTATACGTATATGCTTCTAAACTGTTATATTCTGAGCACCTCTGCAAAAGCAGTGAAAATGTGTGAGTGTGGTGAAAGTGTTGAATGATGATGAAAGTATTTTCTTTTTGGGGATTTTCTTTCTTTTTTGTGGGTCACCCTGCCTCGGTGGGAGACGACCGACTTGTTGAAAAAAAAAAAAAAAAATTAATTCGTCCGTTTAATCCGGATTACGTTGAAGCATTTCTCCAAACTCGCATTTAGGGATCCAATTACAGCTGGACTGGAGGATATGGGATTGCATGTGCGGTTTTAACCATAGTTACATTAATGTAATTAATTACTCGTGTGTAGCGGAACCTTCATCAACCAGCAGTGTACTTGTGGCTCGTTAGGTGCGGGTGTCAGATGGCCATTACCATGGATATTAGGTTCCAGATTTATAGCCTAACTAATTAAACCAGATTTTTTTAAAAAGACCTTCTGATTATTCCGGAGACATTGTGGTTGCGGCGACTAAGGAAGCAGGAGCTCCACTGAATATTTTTAATCGTAAATTTTAAAATTTTATTTATTATTTTCAGTTTTATGCTAAATTTATTTACTCTGTAAACCATTTTCTTGAGAAAGCCGTTGGGAAATGATGGCTAAGTTTAAAATTTTATCTGTGAAGAGTTACACCGCTATCAAAATATCCTCCTTGATGCGTTTTATCAGATTTCTTTCGGCACATTTCAATTTTTAAGTTTAACTAGAAATTACTTCAAAGTTTCTACCATGTGTATTTCTAATATTAATCGACAAATTCTTATTTAAATTTCCTTGAAGTAGAGAATGCATCTTTAAGTAATCGTTCATCTTACCCAGAGAATAAACTATCTTGCATATTACCGAGGAAAAAAAAGATTAATTTTGGGCTAAATAAGTATCAATTTCAGTGATAAAAAGTAGAAGACTGTTTACTGTGTGATAATTTTTGAAGACATATTTTGGTTAGCTTAAAATCTTAAACAATATTTTGGCTTAGAACTTAATTATGATTATTTTACTGTGTAGATGCCAGTTTAACTATTGTTCTAATCTATTTGGTGTTTAGGACGAGAAGCTTTATCAGGAAGGCTCCAGATAGTTTATTAAAATCAAATTTTGTCTTACAAGCCTTTATAGCATATAAAATATAATATAACTTCAAACCAAAACTGAAAGATAATAAAATTCTTTTTCACGAAATTTTAAAAATTATGAGTTTCTATTTTCCGACATAACAAATTTTTGAAGAGATATACACTATTTCTAAAAAAAAACATGTACAGACACAATTCATTTTCTTGCTATATCATATTATTTAATATCTATTTATGGGCTTTTCTCAAAGAATATTTGATGTGTTTCAGTGAAATGTTGATGCCAAGTGTACCTAGTCATGACGCTGCGTGGATTTTCACGAGTGAGTCAATTGATAATTGAGTTTCAGTTACAGTTTCTTGCCCTCTTAAGGGTGTTTATCTCCAGCATCTGAGGAATTTTGAAATTTTAAGTTACTAGTGCTAGAGCAGGGATTTGCTGAGATAAAATTTCCGGACCTCTAGTAGATATTAATTTCCAGCATTTGGAGATGTTGGGAAGGTAGGGCCATACCTTCCCAGTTTCTTCAGAAAGTTTAGCTGAAGCCCCTCTGCCTCTTGAAGAATCAAATTTAAAAACTGCTTTTATAATGCAAGCAGAGCAGCAGAGGTCTTGCTACTATGCATAATGCCTTGATTTGATGACAAACTCGCGACACCTAATTCAGCTCTGAGGCTCACTGAGAAAATGAAACTACCTTTCGTACGTGCGTTCCTAAGAAGTGCCGCTGTGGCAATTCATGGTAATTGGGTACTAGAGAAAGAGAGAGAGAGAGAGAGAGAGAGAGAGAGAGAGAGAGAGAGAGAGAGAGAGAGAGAGAGAGAGAGAGAGAGAGAGAGAGAGAGAGAGAGAGAGAGAGAGAGAGAGAGAGAGAGAGAGAGAGACAGAGAGAGAGAGAGAGACAGAGAGAGAGAGAAGAGAGAAGAGTGAGACAGAAAGAAGGGGAAGAAAATGAATGAATCAGGAGTAATGGAGTTTCGTATCCTTTTGGTAACAGACGGATATTTCGTTAAGCTAGAGGTGCAGCTCTCACTTTTGTTTACTCTTTTATTTAACCTTCCTCTGAGTCGCTCCCTTCTTTCTCCTGATTTCACTTTGTGAATCTCTCCATATCTGTCTCTCTTGCTTTAGCTCTGTCTCTATTTCTGCCTCCATTTCTCTCGCGTTCCCACCCATAACGTAGTGCAGAGAGCGCACAGGTTAAACCTCTCGACCTGTTACTTTCAACACAGGACCATAATGTCCTGAGTTACACTTATTAAAATTAAAACTTCAGGGTTTACGAGGGCCGTAGTGCCCAGCTGGTGTTTGGTATAGTCGAGGAATACCTTGTGCTATGTACTTTTAACTGGCTGTTTACCTGTTAACTCGCGGGTTTTGAACGTTTAAAAGAGTACGTTTATGTCTGACTCCCACAGAGAATCCCATTAGAATGTTGGAATTCTGCGTATGTGCGTATGAATTTCTGTAGGAATGTATGCTTATAAATGCATGTGTATTTGCAAGTGTATATGTATGAATATGTATGCAAGTATGTGTGTGTGTGTGTGTGTGTGTGTGTGTGTGTGTGTGTGTGTGTGTGTGTGTGTGTGTTTACAATCAAATGCAAAAAATAATATAAACATTGTTAGATATTTAACTTATTTTTATCATCTGTGAAAAGCAGTATTATTCAATAATATACATTGACTGTGTTAATATACTAAAGTCATCTCTTCATAACTGCTACCTAAGCAGTGTATTTTTTTCCGAAATTACATCAAAAAAATTTCACTTATCAGTTTATCATCAGACAGAGGCGGTAGATTCGTAGGGAAAATACAGCGCCTGGGCAATGGGAGGACGGGAATGGTAACCCAAAATCCTAACCAAAATCCTTGGATCAAGAGCCTTTCATCAGCATAGAGGCAAGCCTTCCCTCCATCCCTTAAAATGAACGACACAATTCTGATTCCGTGGGGATGCTGCTCGAGCTGCTAGTGTTCCTCATGGGGATGCTGTTGGAGCTGCTAGTACTCATGGGGATACTGCTGGAGCTGCTAGTGCTCATGGGGGTGCTGCTGGAGCTGAAAGTGCTCCTCTTCATGGGGATGCTGATAGAACTGCTAGTGCTCATGGGTGTGTTACTGGAGTTGCTAGTGCTCATTGGGGTGCTGCTTGAGCTGCTAGTGCTCATGAGGATGCTACTGGAGCTGCTAGTGCTCTTGGAGACTTTACTGTAGCTGTTGGTGCTGTTATTAGTGGTGCTTCTGGTGGCGCGGCTTCTGTTTTCACTGATGATACTGGTATTGCAACTCCTGTTCCAGTTACTGCTGCTATTAGGAGTGTTATTTGATGCTCAGCTGTTCTTGGCGCTACTGCTACTTCTTCTGATGGTACTAGTCACGTTACTGGTTATGCAGCTGCAAATGTTGGTACTGTTGGTACTGCTGCTGCTGCTGCTGCTGCTGCTGCTGTAAGTTGTGCTACTATTGATGCTGTTGCTTCTGCTCTCGATTTTGCATAATTATCCTGCTGCTGCTTCTGCTGCTATTAGTGCTGTCGCGCAGCTGCTGGTGATAATTCTGCTGGAGCTTGGTCGATCAGAATCACTGTAAACTTCGACAGTCCTACGAGGAGGACTGAGCGTCCTTCTTCAGCGAAGCGTTCAGAGACCATTAAAGTTCGACAGAGTCTCTCTGGCCTGCCCAAGTGATCGCTTTGACGGAGCTAGACCTGTCGATTTTATTCAAGGACCATTCCCTGTTTGCTGTTTGTAAACACACACACACACAAACAAGCCGTTTTGGCTTGTTTGTGTGTGTGTGTGTGTTAGTTACCATTCTGTCCTAGGTACATGTCGATTAGACACTTGGCCTGTTGTATATGCGTGAGTGCGCGCGCGCGCGTGTGTGTATGTGTGTGTTTGTGCGCGCGCGCGTGTGTGCTTGTGCGTGCGCTTCATGATCTTCACTAACGCAGTTGCTTGCTTTACTTTAGCTCCCGTAGAGACATTTTATCCTAAGCTCGCGAGTGTTTTTTATTCCAGCGGCTTAATTCCACCGCTCGCCTGTACAACCCTTGTGGATTTAGCTCTCCCAAATAAAGATCGTTATTGTTATTTTTTATTACTTATTATGCTTCATTACTAGTGATTTCGTCTTGCTGTTTAACGAGTAGTTATTCACTCATACGTACGTAGTTATTTGCGTACGTAGGTATTCACTCATACGTACCTGCAGTAAGATCACTAGAAAAAAGTGATGTCTTAATGTGCAATTTAACTACCGGGAAAAGTAATTTAACTCTAGATGCTTTCGTGATCTCTCAATTACATTCTCTTGGAATTTGGCTGAGAGATCACGAAAAAGCTTGGGACTTATTTCCTTTCGCAGAGAGACATTCATACGTACACACATGCACAAATGCATACATACACACATGCGTACATATTATACAGCAAATGGCTATATGCATATTAAATACAAACATGTAATCATACTTAGTGAGCACACAGACTGTATGAACACACATGTATGCAACCACACACCAAAACAACCATGACAATAAGCAATATTACCAGCCCACAATATCTGCCTCCCATCCGCATTCATGAGTGTGGGAAGCTTCGTCCAGGTACACATACCTTCTACATTCATGAATGTGAGAAGCCTCGTACATGTACAGATACCCACTACATTCATAAATGTGAGAAGCCTCGTGCATTAATAGATTTTTTTTTTCAACAAGTCGGCCGTCTCCCACCGAGGCAGGGTGACCCAAAAAAGAAAGAAAATCCCCAAAAAGAAAATACTTTCATCATCATTCAACACTTTCACCACACTCACACATTATCACTGCTTTTGCAGAGGTGCTCAGAATACAACAGTTTAGAAGCATATACGTATAAAGATACACAACATATCCCTTCAAACCCACTACATTCATGAATGTGGGAAGCCTCCTCCATGTACAGATACCTACCAGATTCATTATATGTACTAGACTCATGATACGCAGTACAATGACGGTCTGTTATAATCATATCAAGTACTTTAATTATAGTATATATTATAACCATGGTACATATTATAGTCACGAACCCTACTACAATTACAATATGAAGGCAACAGGCACGGTGCACACAAGTATGGTACACACAAGCATGGTGCACACAGCAAAACTGGTGGACACAAGCATGGTGCACACAACAGGATTGGTGCACATAAGCATGGTGCACACACTTGCACTGGAAGGTCCAATCGGAATTACAAGCAATTCTCGGCTTCCAGGTCCTTATGAGACGCCCTTTATGGTGAGATGGAGAGGATAGTGAGGATGTCAGTGAGCGGGGATAGTGTGGGCTGGGTGGATGTTGGCGGGGGAGAGTAGAGAGGGGTGACTTGGGATGGTACGAATATTTTGTGGGGAGATGGTGCGAGTGTGGGAAAATCTTATTGGTGTGAGTGCGGTATCAGTAGAGTGTGTGAGTGTGTTAAGATTTGCTGGGTTCGAGTTCGGGATTGGTGTGGGCGTAGGTGTGGGCATAGGAATGAAATTTTTTTTGCTTATTAATGTGATGAAGATGCGCTAAGCCCGTAACGTAAACATAAGATAGCGCCTGGGACCTGAGAGGAAAACAGGTTTTGTCCAAGAGTGAGGAGGGTATCTGATTTATTGAATCAACAGGCCTTAACTAATATCAACTAACCCTCGGGTAGGATGAGAACAGGGGAGGTTGGGTGGATGCACACACACACACACACACACACACACACACACACACACACACACACACACACACACACACACACACACACACACATACACACACACACACACACACACACACACACACACACACACACGCACTCACACACACACACACACACACACACACACACACACACACACACACACACACACACACACACACACACACACACACACACACACACACACGCACTCACACACACACACACACACACACACACACACACACACACACACACACACACACACACACACACACACACACACACACACACACACACACACACACACACACACACACACACACACACACACACACACACACACACACACACACACAGGATGAGCCCATGGTTCACCCAAAGGTGCAAGGAGGCAAAAACCAAGTGTGCTAATGAATGGAAGAAATTTAGAAGGCAAAGGACCCAGGAGAATAAGGAGAGCAGTCGTAGAGCCAGAAATGAATATGCACAGATAAGAAGGGAGGCCCAACGACAATATGAAAACTACATAGCAGCGAAAGCCAAATCTGACCCGAAGCTGTTATACAGCCACATCAGGAGGAAAACAACAGTCAAGGACCAGGTAATCAGGCTAAGGAAGGAAGGAGGAGAGACAACAAGAAATGACCGTGAAGTATGTGAGGAACTCAACAAGAGATTCAAAGAAGTGTTCACAGAGGAGACAGAAGGGGCTCCAGAAAGACCGAGAGGTAGGGCACACCACCAGGTGCTGGACACAGTACACACAACCGAGGAAGAAGTGAAGAGGCTTCTGAGTGAGCTAGATACCTCAAAGGCAATGGGGCCAGATAACATCTCTCCATGGGTCCTGAGAGAGGGAGCAGAGGCGCTATGTGTACCCCTAACAACAATATTCAATACATCTATCGAAACAGGGAGATTGCCTGAGGCATGGAAGACAGCAAATGTAGTCCCAATCTTTAAAAAAGGAGACAGACATGAAGCACTAAACTACAGACCAGTGTCACTGACATGTATAGTACGCAAATTCATGGAGAAGATTATCAGGAGATGAGTGGTTGAACACCTAGAAAGGAATGATCTCATCAACAGCAGCCAACATGGTTTCAGGGACGGGAAATCCTGTGTCACAAACCTACTGGAGTTCTATGACATGGTGACAGCAGTAAGACAAGAGAGAGAAGGGTGGGTGGATTGCATTTTCTTGGACTGCAAGAAGGCGTTTGACACAGTTCCACACAAGAGATTAGTGGAAAAACTGGAGGACCAAGCAGGGATAACAGAGAAGGCACTGCAATGGATCAGGGAATACTTGTCAGGAAGACAGCAGCGAGTAATGGTACGTGGCGAGGTGTCAGAGTGGGCACATGTGACCAGCGGGGTCCCACAGGGGTCAGTCCTAGGACCAGTGCTGTTTCTGGTATTTGCGAACGACATGACCGAAGGAATAGACTCCGAGGTGTCCCTGTTTGCAGATGACGTGAAGTTGATGAGAAGAATTCATTCGATCGAAGACCAGGCAGAACTACAAAGGGATCTGGACAGGCTGCAGACCTGGTCCAGCAATTGGCTCCTGGAGTTCAATCCCACCAAATGCAAAGTCATGAAGATTGGGGAAGGGCAAAGAAGACCGCAGATGGAGTACAGTCTAGGGGGCCAGAGACTACAAACCTCACTCAAGGAAAAAGATCTTGGGGTGAGTATAACACCGAGCACATCTCCTGAAGCGCACATCAACCAAATAACTGCTGCAGCATATGGGCGCCTAGCAAACCTCAGAACAGCATTCCGATATCTTAATAAGGAATCGTTCAGGACCCTGTACACCGTGTACGTTAGGCCCATATTGGAGTATGCGGCACCAGTTTGGAACCTACACCTAGCCAAGCATGTAAAGAAACTAGAGAAAGTGCAAAGGTTTGCAGCAAGACTAGTCCCAGAGCTAAGAGGTATGTCCTACGAGGAGAGGTTAAGGGAAATCAACCTGACGACACTGGAGGACAGGAGAGATAGGGGGGACATGATAACGACTTACAAAATACTGAGAGGAATTGACAAGGTGGACAAAGACAGGATGTTCCAGAGATTGGACACAGCAACAAGGGGACACATTTGGAAGTTGAAGACACAGATGAATCACAGGGATGTTAGGAAGTATTTCTTCAGCCACAGAGTAGTCAGGAAGTGGAATAGTTTGGGAAGCGATGTAGTGGAGGCAGGATCCATACATAGCTTTAAGCAGAGGTACGATAAAGCTCATGGTTCAGGGAGAGTGACCTAGTAGCGACCAATGAAGAGGCGGGGCCAGGAGCTTGGACTCGACCCCTGCAACTTCAACTAGGTGAGTACAACTAGGTGAGTACACACACACACACACACACACACACACACACACACACACACACACACACACACACACACACACACACACACACACACACACACACACACACACACACACACACACACACACACACACACACACACACACACACACAGACACACACACACACACACACACACACACACACACACACACACACACACCAAAAACTTGTCCCGCTCGTCAGCCACTGAACGTTTGCACATATAATGTTTTTGTAAGGATCGAGTTTCAAATCCTGAGCTGACACTCAACTGTCCTTTTTCGATTCCTGTTTTCTTTGATCATATATTTACTCTTTAAGCTGCATATGGATTTTTGCCTTCATCAATGCCCCCTCGTCCATACACCTAACGTTTTAAAATCATTATTTTTTATATTACCCCTTGATTCCGCCACCACCCCCGCCTTGATCTTTAATATCATAAGTATCTCTACAATAATTGCTAATACCACCATCACACCTCCAAAGTTAACACCACTATTATAGCTGTACGGATTTCACCATCACCACTACCCCCAAGATTCCCATCTTCATCACTACCGCTGTAACACCACCAGCACCTGTTCCACGAGCACTAACACATCACAACAACTACAACAACTACAGCAACAACAACAACAACCAGCTCCACCTCTCTCTTACCAACAATCTCCGCCACAATGTAACGTTGCTTCCAGCAAGCCCGTTCTCAGAGCCCAAGAATAACCATTCCATCCGGGGCGGGACTGCCGACACGGCCAGAAACAGAGGCTAATTGAATTTTTCTTTCCCATTTGCAGCTAATTATGCTCTTTTGGAGCCTGAGGATACTTTTATCTCTGGAAGTCGTTTGGCCTGTCTTGAGGATTGGGAGGGGAAATGGAGGAAGGGGGATGGAAGGGAGGAGGGACGGAGTGGTTGGAGAGATAGGGGTTACGTAGGTAATTGAGAATGAATGGAGGGATAGAGGACAGGAGGTTAAGATTGATATATGAATGGAGAGTGGTAGGAGGGGTGGATTGACAGGAGGGACGGGTAAATCAAGATGGAAGGCAGATTGGGAAGCAGAAAAAGAGAGCGAGAGAGGGAAAAAGTGAAAATGAAAAATTAAGTATTATATATCACAATTTTGTTAGTTTTGCCTTCTTGAAATACGATGACACGCCTATTGGGAGAGAGGTATTTCTGTTCGCAGATTCTGTAAATAAACACCAGAAAAGATTTCGGATGTCTCCAAGGACACTTGACTGAAGAAGTGGTCGGGTTGGTGGTTATTGGATTTAAATCCTGGCAAGTATGATGTAAATACCGGAGAAAGACAAGATACGGAATACGGACTCCCGGTGATAACAGAGGTCGAAAACTTTTTTTACAGGAGGAGGACCCAAGTGTCAGCATAACACCATGCACATCACCACCAGTGAGCATCAGCAGAATAATAGAGGCAATGCACATCTAGTGTTCTTAATGACATTTAATTCAGGTGCTATAAAGATGTCAGAATGCCAACAAACAAAAGCTGTAGACAAAGATTTAAGGAACTAGAATAGGACCAGGAGAGACAACCACAAGAATATAAGACTCAATAGGGTGGGGACAGATAGCTTGAAAGGAAGCATCCTAAGACAATGAGGCGTAGACTGATGTTGGAACCGTAAATTAATAACAGAGATGTGAAAAATTCCTTCAAGATGTTAGGAAGTGAAATAATCAGAGAGAAAATGGTGCTTACCTGGAGACCTGGAGTTTACCTGGAGAGAGTTCCGGGGGTCAACGCCCCCGCGGCCCCGTACACCGTTTAAGAAATATGTATGATAGGAGCCATGAAGTTAGAAATAGTGTGTGACCGCTCGTTAGCAAATAGAGGAAGGGACAGGAGCACAGATATTGCCTCAGCACTAATACACATATACACGCGCGCGCGCGCGAGAGCACACATGAGCGCCCATACTGGAGTATGCAGCACCAGTTTGAAACCCGCACCTGGGTAAGCACGCCATGAAATTAGAGAAAGTGCAAAGGTTTGCAACGAGACTAATCCCGAACTTAAGGGGCATGTTATACAAGGAAATATTAAGGGAAATCAATCTGATGACACAGGAGGACAGGAGAGAGAAGGGGGATGTGATAACGATTTATAAAATACTGAGAATAATTGACAAGGTGGACAGAGACAGGATGTTCCAGAGATGGGACACAACAACAAGGGGTCACATTTGGAAGTTGAAGACTCAGATGAGTCACAGGGATGTTAGGAAGTATTTCTTCAGCCACAGAGTTGTCAGGAAGTGGAATAGTCTGGAAAGTGATGTAGTGGAGGCAGGATCCATACATAACTTTAAGAAGTGGTATGATAACGCTCCTGGAGCAAGGAGAAAGTGGACCTAGTAACGACCAGTGAAGAGGCGGGGCCAGGAGCTACGACTCGACCCCTGTAACCACAATTAGATGAGTAGAAACACACACACACACACACACACACACACACACACACACACACACACACACACACACACACACACACACACACACACATACACACTCCATTATTTTAGTACAAATGGGATCAATATTTCTAGATAACAGCGCAATCAAATAAACGACATAGTATAAAATATAATATATATAGTTTTAACTGTTTACCGTCAAATATTGATCGTCTGCTGACACAGCCAATGTGTTGGTGAGTCTAACACTGAAAATGGATCTGACTAACGTAATGTGTTCCATATTTTACTAAAGTTAGAAAGCTTTGTTTTCTGGCGTTGAACCCACAGTGACCTCTCCAGTGGTTATGTTGCCAGCTTCGTTCAACGGTTTCATTGTAGTTTTTGCCAGAAGCGTGTAAAACGAGTCCGTTAATAAACCTGAGGTGGATGGAAAAGTAAAAGAAAAAAAATTAACCTGTATGGGTCTAATATTATTGATCGCGACTCACGGAATCGTGAGCCCAGTGGTTAACGCGTCGGTCTGGAGTTTCATGACTCTCTGATCGCGGGTTCCCTCCCCGCCCGTGGTATGGGTTTAATATTATTGATCGCATGCAAACACCAACAAGTTGATGAATGAAACATGTGCAACACTGGCTTAGTTTATTACCGAAACTCCACGATACCCAAGTGTTGCATATGTGGCAGTAAGCTTTATACAGAACCTGTAGAACAGGAGGCAGTAAGTTGTGATCTGATGAACGGACGTTCCAATTTCTAGGTTAAAGAGACCGTCACCGCCACCACACAACCCCGTGATGGAGAATGTGTTGAACACCTTTGACAGAGGGATGGAAGGATGATGAACACATTCTGAGGAGTAAAACCTTGAACATTTAATAGTTAATTTGTTCGAACGCAGAGGAAAAGAGTGTCTATACACACAAAAGCCGTGAGTGGTATGTCTCTTAGTTCAAATAAGCTTAATTTAATCCCTGCTTTAGGGATTAAAGTATTTTTGGCTGGTAGTGAACACGTTACATAGAGCCATAATGACCCTTCATGTAGTCAACGCTGCAAACCCCTATTAACCATCTAACACTAACATGCATATTTTCTCGTACACAGACTCACCACACTCACAGATACTCTCCTTGCACAAAGAGCACAACACAAACGCTCGTCTCTTCACAGAGACTTCCAAAATAAACAAACTCAAAGCACACACATTTCCTAAATACACAAAATACCCTAACAAAGAAACGTTCCCGTGAGTCTTCTCTACTCAACACTGTTTAATCTCCCAGCCCAATCACTACACGAGAAAATGCCGACATCAGATTATTCCCCGTCCTATCCCACAAGTTTCCATTTCCTACACACCCACTGAGAATGTTTAACAAACCAGACGAAATGCATATTCATAACATCATTTCATGATATTTTTACGGAGTTTTCCCAGGAAAACGAGGAGACTGAATTTCTATTGGTGTGGGATAGGAATAATACTCGTCCAGGCAACACCAGCTTCCAGCCAGAGGACAGTTTGTTGACTTCGCAAATTGATTTCCGTACTGGACTTTGTGATTACAGTTTCATCCGAGTCCCTGTAATCTGATGCAATTTTGCGATTCCCGGATGCTAGACGAAATTTATTTTCATTCAAAGACTTTAGAGAAAGCTTATTTTATTTACTTGGGTGATGTAGGAAATATATATCTTAAAATATTTTACGACTGTAATTTTTGTTAAGATAACTGATATTTAATTTTTGTTATAATTACAAACGAAACTATTATTATTTTTTATCAATACTATTTTTTTTAATTTAATATCCTTATTTTTATTATTAGTTTGATGTGTATTACTCTTAAGACTGCTACCATTTTTATTTCGAGTTCACACTTTGTAAATAATATATCAACCCCCTTTGTATTCCGGTACAATTTTTCGACTTTAATAACATTTTCCAGTCTTCAATATGTATGATACATAAGTGGCGTTGGAATTTTGAGACCATTTTGGCTGGACAGATCGTTCAGCTCTTTTGGTAATAGAAAAATACAACACACGTAAGAACATCAAAAAGAAAAAAAAATAATGTACTGGAATCAATACAAAAAGTAAAGAATTTTAGGTGTTTTGTTTTGTGAGTCTCGCCTCCTCTAACACAAGCTTCAACCACCGGTCCTTCCATCTTGTCCAGAAAATATAATGTATGTCCAAGTCTCTACTTCAGAATAATCATTACTATGGAATAAAACCACTATCAAGGCAGAGGGAATAAATATCTTAAATTCTTCAATAATACTAGCTCCGCCTTTGAATTCGGTTGAAAAAATCTGCTGTGCAAGTGAAAAGATTAGGTAATACAGCTCCCAGAGCAATACAGATCCCACAGAAATGGCATCTTCTGAATAAATCAAAGGCTACATAAGGTCAGAAAGAATATAGGAAATGTCCTCCTACTGACTTCGGCAAAGCCCATCTAAATATATATTTACAGCGCAGGAGGTCATTCTCCCTCTTTGTACTTTACATGTTATCATTAGCTTTCCTGGAGAGCCCACAACTGTGACACTGCAAAATACCAGCACAGGAGTAGGCTGTTTCGAAACTGGTGCCGCAAACGACACCTATCTGAAGATGCCTTAAGCTTGGTCTTGTTGTGCCCAAATTCCTGACACAAAAAAAATTCAACATTACATCCAGGTCTTTCCACTGAACTTCTATATAGAGGAAAAGTTTTGGTTGATAAAATGTTTGAACTAGTGAACTAGTATACACCAAAACACTGCCCAGGTAACCACAATTTAGGGTGGCAAGGGCGTGCTTAGACGTCTTTATCACCCGAATTGGTGCCACTTCGATTAAACATCGAAGTCCCACTTCTGTCTTAAAAACACGTAGCATCTTGCCCTTCTTGAAGTCATGCACAATGACCAGTGAGCGTTAGGCAGAATTGTTTTCCGAAACGCTAACATTAGGCACCGAACACCTACCACCGAACCACTGAATCTAGTAACACACATCGACAATCACTTTGTAAGCGAAGGTCATATATATCTATCCAAAATGCTTGTCACGCAGGGAGGAAATAACCTACTCACAAGAAACAGTACATAGACATTCCTTTCAGCATCATAGATACATATACATGCTAGTGCCATGAGCCATGTCCTTACATGGTTCATGACATTGACGCTCATATCTTATTAACAAAGATAAGCATTTACTGTGTGCCTTTATAAATGTGATAAGATGTACCACAATCTTTTTCATAGCCTGTTAATGTACATGTATCATCATCAGCAATTAGTTATGTTGAACAATATAACATAAGAACGATTTTCCTAAGTGTGATGGGTGAATGGAACATATTAGAGGAGCAGAGGCCAAACTTAGACATGCTTTAGAAGTAATTGACATGAGTTCAAAAGGGCAGAAAGCAAGCTACAACAGGTAGCTGATTAAAAATTACTGAAGATGACCCCAGCGGATACACCCGAACTAGTATATGCACACACACACACACACACACACACACACACACACACACACACACACACACACACACACACACACACACACACACACACACACACACACACACACACACACACACACACAGAAGAGTGATAAAGTATTGACCAGTGAAGAGTCGGGGCCAGGAGCTATGGATCGACCCCTACAGCCACAACTAGGTGAGTACACACATAAACACAGCGTACAAAAACACACTAACAAGGGGGTAAACCACTGTGCTGCAAACTAACATAAGCAGTTTTTAAGCACTAAGCCCAAGAGAGCATAAAAGGAAGCAAAGGAATGGCGTAGAAGCAGGTAAGAGAAGCAATAAAGCAATAATGGTGGACAGGAATGAGATGATTAACCACGAGAAAGGTGATAAAGAATGCTATTAAGGAAACAGAAACGAGAATATCTGGTGATTTAGTGTGTGCTTATCTTTTGAGATAGGAAGGGGTAGGGGTAGGGGTTGGGAGGGGAAAGGGGAAGAAGGGAGTAGGCAGGGGAATAGGGTAGGGAGGAGGAAGGAATAGGGATTGGAACGGCATAGAGAGGGTCGGGAAGGGGTTGATTTGCTTAGATTATATTTATAACGTTATATAACCTAGAGAGATTTTTTTCATCACTCAATAAGTATTTGATATTCTCAAATTAACAATATCATGACCAGTCTCCTTTTGTCACAATCAGTTATCTCTCTTATTGAATAATCACAAAAAAAAAATGAAACTGTCAAATAGCATTTTTCACATTCTGTAATCCCACATTGACAATTCGTTCCGCGTCATCGACCGTGTCGGCAAATTTAGATGAAAAGAGAAATATCTAAATAATTTAAGCCGAGAAAGATGCTGGGATCTTAGTCAGGTAAAAACATTTCGGGAAGATTGGAACCCCACCCAAAACAGAGGCCCCCTGCACCTCGGTGCACACGACTGCAAGAGAAAAGAAAGAGAGAGTGAGAGAGAGAGAGAGAAAGAGAGAGAGAAAGAGAGAGAGAGAGACAGAGATCAGGATCAGTCGAACACAACAATAGGGTGGCCCTGGGAACACTAACATGCTAGGGAAAATCAACGTAACACAATGGGTTACACAATTAGTGAACATCTGAGTGATACTTGCTCTTACCTCCAATGATCTGCTGCTTTTGTTCTTCCATTCATTATTAATTAACTGATCAAGGGAACTATGTAAATTCGTGGCGTTAAACCTGAGGGAATTACGTAACATCTGGACGTTTAACCTGAGGGGAAACTGTGTAAGCTTATGACTTTCACGCTGAGGCAATTTTGAAAGCTTATGATCAGCTTTATTATTAGATTAATTATGGGGAAGCACTAAACCATTAGGGATCGTATAACTTATTTATAAAGTTTTACCTAAGAGAATTACTTAAGTTATCGATTATTAACGCTGAAATTATTTCTTTCCTATTTTGGGAAGCAAGACTTCGAACACTGAGTTCATCTCAATGATTAATGTGGAAAAAAAAACGCTGAATAAGTTTCAATGATTCTTTTTCTTGATTCTTAAAAACTTCAAGAATCTTAGAGGCGCACATTAAATTTAAGATGTAGACGAATACTGAATATTTTTCTAACTTGAGCTGGGTGGGAGACATGAGATGTGGGAAGGAGATGTGTTTACAGTCGCATCACTGGAATCTGCTTCCACCACCTTCCCAGAAAGAGAGGGATCAGCGTATTCTGGTCTGTTGTTGAGGGCTGCGTCGTGGGGCGGGGAGGAGGAGGATGGAGATGCAGGAGAAGGTGGAGAAAGATAGAAATTGAAGTGGAAAAGGAAGGAGAAGAGGCAGAGGAACGATATGGATGTGAGATGGATAGATGGTGGGAGAGAAGAAAGCAAAGATCGTCATATAGAAGAAAGAAAGGAGAGAAGAACACATGGAAGAAAGGAGGGGAAACATACGGAAGAGAGGGACAGTCCTCTGGAAGGAAGAAATGAGGGAAAAACATTTGGATGAAATAATGAGAGGATGAAGAGATAAAGAAAGATAGGAAGAAGAAACGGAAGTAGTGAGGGAAAAAAATAAAAAAAAGATGGAAGAAAAAGGTGCACAACGGATGACAAAGAGAAGAAAAACGCAGCAGAGATATCAAGTCTTTTGTCATAAGGAAGACAGATGACATGTTTATCTCTCATGCAGGAAAGTTTCTTTTCACAAAGTGTGTGTGTGTGCGCGCGCGCGCGAGAGAGAGAGAGAGAGAGAGAGAGAGAGAGAGAGAGTAAAAGCAGCGTGTGCTTTCTTTCAGTAGTACTTTCCAATCAGTATTTCTTTGGGTCGATCCATGCCTCCAGCGACCCCTTTCAAACTACAATCGTCAGCTTTACCGATCCCTGGCCTCTCCTGCCCTCTCTTACCTGCTCTTCAGGCTGCATGCTATTTGCCTCCACCGCATTCTCATCTAGTTTATTCCACTTATTTGCAAATCTGAAACCGATCTATTTCGAAATAAGCCACTGGCTCATCCTTTCCTAGTTTCCAGTTATGCCTCCCTAGACACTACACTTCACATTTCAAACAGAATGTCGCTATCTGCGCTATCAAATTCCTCGAGCATCTTGTACGCCATATTCAGGATGTCCTCGATTCTTTTCTTTTCTAAAGTCGACAGGATCGACCTGATATTGTGAGTCTGTCTCTGCATGTGCAGGTCAGGGAAAAGCTGATTATTATTATTATAATCAAGGGGAAGAGCTAAGCCAATAGGATCATGCAGCGCCTGTGGGGGGAATGTGGAAGGTATTTAGGCTTAATTCAAAGAACCGGAGCACAGATCCAATTCCCTAGATCAAGAGTCCCTCACCAACATCAAGGAACCTTCCTTGAGGGGTCAGAAAGGGGAAAATGAAGTAGAGTATTCGTATAATTGTACGTGTTGAGGGGAAAGCATTCTGGTACGTGTTTATATCTGGTAGTGGTCTGAATATTCGGTGCAAGAAAAGGGAAGTGATAAAGTCTGTAATATTGATCACCAGCTTTTGACAACAATCTAAGTTTTTCTCCTTAGCTTTATTCTGATATGCGTTTTTCTTCAAACGTCAAATATTTCGCTACTTCATCCAGTGTTTAACAAAAATCATAAATTTATAACAGTAAGATGTGTTTTTCATGTTTATATTTTAATGGATTAATAATGTTAATTTTTTTTAATAAAAGTCAGTAAATAACGGAATAATTCAGTAAAATTTTCTCCCAGAGTAAGCCAACATTTATTCAGTTTCAAATTAATTACTGGTCGGAGCTGGACATTTATTTGGCCATTTTTTACAGCCCCTAAATAAATCCGATTTTATTTTTTTCACACTGTAGAAGGCAAGTTGGGGAGGGTGGAGGTAAAGAGGGAAGAGAGGAGGTAAAGAGGGAAGAGAGGAGGTAAAGAGGGAAGAGAGGAGGTAAAGAGGGTAAAGGATGGAGTTTGAAGTGCACGAGGGAAGGGGCGGTAGGTGACAGAAGGAAAAGAGGCAAAGAAAAATGGCCATGATTAAAGAGGAGGAATAACAAGGGATAAAGAGATGATTAAGGAAGGTGGAGAGAGAATGCAAGACGGTGAGGGAAACAGGGAAAGGAAGGGCAGGAAATAAGAAGATAAATGTGGTTAAAGGGAGCGAAGAAAAGAAAAAAAAATCTTTGAAAAAGAGGCAATTCAGTGCTACATACATAAAAAAATGACATCAACTATAACTGACGTAAGTGGTAAAAATTTAACGTATACGCTAAATAAATTTATTTAATAAAAATCAAATATTTTGCAGTAGAAATATAAACACATATGCAGTATAATGTGATCCTTTATTGACTACGTTTCGCCCACACAGTGGGCGAAACGTAGTCAATAAAGGATCACATTATACAGCATATGTGTTTATATTTCCATTGTGTCGGTATTTTATACCATTTATTTCTATTTTGCAGTAGTTCAGAAATAACATTTGAGGAATGCTGACATCAGTACATAATAATTCACCGAGGTCCCGTCTTCCTCCTGGATGAGTATGAGAGAAAAAAATGTATTCGATAAAGCTCTAAACTTAATAGGTAGAGTAAACTTACAAAAAGTTTAGCAATGCTCTCAGAGTTAGATTTACTAAGAGTTTGTGATTAAAAAATTCAGTAAAACTCTCTTTTTTTGGCATTTGTTACAAGTAGGTTTTTACAAGTCGCTGAGATTAATGATCGTAATTATAACTTTCAATACCCAAATGTAATAATTACTATGCTGGGAAAACTAATGGATTTAAACATAGACTATACCAACATAGACGTTGATGATATTAATGAAATATTTTGTCACATACAATGACTCACAGAAACATTGCATTCGACTTCGTGTTGAGGAAGTAAACTCAGAAAGATAAGGTAATTTTTAATGATTGGTAAAATAACAAATATAATCATGAAAGAGAATACCAAACATCTGCTTAACACCATCTAAATTTAAAAATAAATGAAAACAAAAATATCCTTCACCAACAATATATATATATATATATATATATATATATATATATATATATATATATATATATATATATATATATATATATATATATATATATATATAATATCTTTGGACTTAAAGGCACTAAAGTATATTAGAATGAGATATTACTTTAATAACTGTTGATTTTTTTCAGTAATTAAGTAATTTATTCTCTCAAATTATGATATTTTTGTCGGAAGGTCATTACTAACAGTAATGATTGATGCTTTAGAAAACAACAACTTCTAAAAAATTTTACCAAAATTAATAGCATAAGTGACAATCTTGTATAATCTCAAACTCTGTATGAAGATTTAGGTTACATTTGAAAACAAGTGAAGAGAATTTAATGGTTAAGTCACTGAACGATGGATTACTGTACGAAAGTAGAGGTCGTACAGCGCCTGGGGAATGCATTCGGAGTCGATCTCAAGGAAGGAGGTCAGGTCGATTTCCTTGAAATCCCTGACAGACATCAAGGAACCACTCTTAGTGGAACCGATTTTTATAGAACAATACACTTATTAATATCATATAAATATATAAGGGTCAAGCAGTTTTAGTGAAAAGCAGACAATTAGATAGGACTAAGGAAACAGACTGTAGCTCCGATTCTTTGGATCAAGAGATATTTACGAGCGTCTAAGTACCTCTTAATGAGCAAGGAGAGCATTAACTAAAGTAGGTCTTAAAGGAGTCCTCATAATACCTTCATTATTTTGCTTAATTACGGTGGAATGAAGAATTTAAATTAGAGTATTATTTGGGAGATTCGAACCGGTGTCTAGGGAGTATCCAGATCCGCTTGCTAACCACGATGCTGGTAAAGGAAGACTTTGATACATGGAATTGGACTGAACCTCCCATTCCTTAATTGAACGTGATTGCCTTTCATTCCCCCCCCCCGCAACCGCTGTATGGTCTCTCCGGGACTTGCGTTGTTCCCAAGAATGTAATAATAATCATAACCACTGTACAGCCTGCATGTTCACAGTAATTTGAACCAGATAATATAAGGTTTCCAGTGTGTGTGTGTGTGTGTAAGAGAGGAGAGACAAAGTGGTTGTGAGAGAGAGAGAAAGAGAGAGAGAGAGAGAGGAGAGAGAGAGAGAGAGAGAGAGAGAGAGAGAGAGAGAGAGAGAGAGAGAGAGAGAGAGAGAGAGAGAGAGAGAGAGAGAGATGGTCAGACCATCAGCACTGAACTAATGCCCCGTGCTTAAAATGGTCCATTTTTGTTGTTATTTCTCCCCCAACTGCGTTATTCAGGTTTAATTAGTTGTGTTGGATTTAATAACCACCGGCCTATGGGAAGTGATTAGGCCAGCCCTCCCATTAATTACTTTGACCTTTTGAACTACATGCGCAGCTCATATAATCAACTTAATAATTCACAACGACACAAAATTGCGATTTGTGTCCATCAATCTCGTAGAATATATAGTTAGTCATTTGTTTTGGCCTATGCAGGTTTTTTTGGAAGAATATTTTAACTCCAATATTTTTTTTTTTGGTAAAGAATTGTTCTTTTGCAGTATTTAGATAGATGAGTATGAATTTTTTTAATAAACGTTACAAACTGCATGTAGGACACTGGTTGTAATAATATCGATTATACTCTAGATAAGATAAGATAAGATTTCGTTCGGATTTTTAACCCCGGAGGGTTTAGCCACCCAGGATAACCCAAGAAAGTCAGTGCGTCATCGAGGACTGTCTAACTTATTTCCATTGGGGTCCTTAATCTTGTCCCCCAGGATGCGACCCACACCAGTCGACTAACACCCAGGTACCTATTTGCTGCTAGGTGAACAGGACAACAGGTGTAAGGAAACGTGTCGAATGTTTCCACCCTCCGGGAATCTAAATAATAGATAAATTATACTCTGTATCTCTTAATGTATAATACACTGAGAGATAAACACCTCTCAGTGTACAGGAACAGATTTCTTTATTTATGCACTTAAATACACACTTTTCGGTGTATTTACACTGGCAGATATTCACTTGTAAGTTGATTCACATTCAAAGATACATAACTTTTCGTGTATATTTATCCTGTGATTTTTTCTGTAATATTAAGTTTTTAAACTAAGCAAAACACACACACACACACACACACACACACACACACACACACACACACACACACACATATATATATATATATATATATATATATATATATATATATATATATATATATATATATATATATATATATATTATATATATATATATATATATATATATATATATACATGAGTGTGTGTGTGTTCAGCAGTAAGAATACAAATATATATATATATATATGTATAATTCATACAACTGAATGAAACATTGCACCATAATACAAACAACTGGATGAAATCTCTTCTCCCATGATGTATCCAGCTGCAAACATCACATGAGGTGCATAACAATACGTCTACCATCAAATGTACAGATACAACACTTCTGCCATCGGATATACAACTACAACAGAACACTTCTGCCGTGATATATACACTGTCAATAAAAAGAAGAACTTCAGTACCAGCTCACAAGATGGCAGTTATAAGCAATCACGAGAAACACGTTTTTGCTGCATTAATAAGGAGTCGTTGAATCCATAGCGACTCTACAGTATATTGGTTGTGTAAGTAAACATCTTACCGGAGGAACTGGAGGGGTAACTCCTTCACCGGTATCAAGGTAACCAACATCAAGGTAACCAATATCAAGGTAACCAGTATTAAGGTAACCAGTATCAAGGTAACAATATCAATGTAACCAGTATCAAGGTAGGCAGTATCAAGGCAACCAATATCAAGGTAACCACTGAAAGGTAACCAGTATCAAGGTAACCAATATCAAGGTAACCAGTATCAAGGTAACCAGTATCAAGGTAACCAGTATCAAGGTAACCAGTAACAAGGTAACCAGCATCAAGATAACCAGTATCAAGGTAGTCAGTATCAAGGTAACCACTGAAAGGTAACCAGTATCAAGGTAACCAGTAACAAGGTAACAATATCAATGTAACCAGTATCAAGGTAGCCAGTATCAAGGCAACCGACATCAAGGTAACCACTGAAAGGTAACCAGTATCAAGGTAACCAGTATCAAGGTAACCAATATCAAGATAACCAGTATCAAGGGAAC
The DNA here is from genome assembly GCF_038502225.1 of Cherax quadricarinatus. Classification (NCBI taxonomy): domain Eukaryota; kingdom Metazoa; phylum Arthropoda; class Malacostraca; order Decapoda; family Parastacidae; genus Cherax; species Cherax quadricarinatus. Next base: position 25,112,826 of record NC_091336.1, on the reverse strand, counting down.
CAGTATCAAGGGAACCAATATAAAGGTAACCACTGAAAGGTAACCAGCATCAAGGTAACCAGTATCAAGGTAACCAGTATCAAGGTAACCAATAACAAGGTAACTAGTATCGAGGTAACCAGTATCAAGGTAACCAGTATCAAGGTAACCAGTATCAAGGTAACGAGTATCAAGGTAATCAGTATCGAGGTAACCAGTATCAAGGTAACCATTATCAAGGTAACCAGTATCAAGGTAATCATTATCAAGATAACCAGTATCAAGGTAACCCTCCTTCAAAGGACCAGAAACCTAAAATACGTAACAATAAGATTATTCCGTAGCATTTGATTTATTGTTTGCATGGAGATACATATCATATCTGACGTATAACTGCATGGTTGCAGGCAGCCAATGGCTCCTTAGAGGTTCATTAAGAGTTATTAATCAATTGTTATCGGCTGGAATGTGCAGTTATTCTACATCACAGGCGTAATTAGGATAATGTGCAAAATCTGTAACAAAAATCTGGCAAGGCATATTAAGGTGGTTAATTGACTATGAAGGTGCAGGGGTGAGACAGTAAGTGACTTGTATATGGCCAGAGGTATACACGTAGAAGCATACACACATACACATGAAACCAGAAATAGTGTGTGACAGCGCGCACGCACAAACACACACACACACACACACACACACACACACACACACACACACACACACACACACACACACACACACACACACACACACACGCAGGGATGCCAGGAAGAATTTCTTCAGTCATAGAGTTGTCAGGAAGTGGAACAATCTGGAGACAGAAATAGCGACTAGTAAAGAGGCCGGGCAAGACGCTGTCAATCGACCTGTGGAACAACAAATAATTAAGACACACACACACACAAAAAACTGTAAAAAAAAAAACACAATAAGCAAAACAAATGTTATAAATTCAGTGCTAATCATATTATGAAAGAGCTTGGAAATGACTCTATTGCTCTAATAACAACAAAAGTAATTTCATGTAATCTTGGACCAAAAACATTTAATTTCATTTAATCAGCTTATTCTTGTAATCCGATTACCTAATACGCTCTTCTGAATATAAGGACGAAAGTGCGGTAAAAATACACACGGCCAAGATCTGGTAGTATTTGCTCTTCACCTAGGTGAAGCAACTGGCAACATTGCTCATGGCGACATTGTTCATGGCAACATTGTTCACGGCAACATTGTTCATGGCAACATTGTTCATGGCAATATTGCTCATGGCTACACTGTTTATGGCAACATTATTTATGGTAACATTGTTTTTGGCAACATTGTTCATGGCAACATTGTTCATGGCAACATTGTTCATGGCAACATTGTTCATGGCAACATTGTTCATGGAAACATTGTTTATGGTAACATTGTTTATGGCAACATTGTACTTCGGAACATTCTTCATTAGAACTTTGTCCATGATAACAGTTCATGACTACATAATTCATGTCAGAATAGTTCATGGCAACATTGCTCATGGCAACATAATTCATGGCAAATTAGCTCATGGCAAAATAGGTCATGGCAACATAGTTCATGTCAACATTATTCATGGCAACATAGTTCATGTCAACATTATTCATGGCAACATAGTTCATGAAAACAGTTCATGGCAACATTATTCATGGCAACATAGTTCATTGTCCTCCTATACCTTTTGGAATTGCTGAAAAATGTTGGGAAACGTCACAACTTTATACGAGGCGCGTACAAACGCACCAGGCCGAAACGTTTCACATTAGATAAACATCATGAAGCTTAAAAATTTTCCGGATTAAGCATTATAGACTAAAACGTTACGGGTTTAAACGTCACATGCTTAAAGCAATACAAGCTTCACCATTAAACACTAACACCTCACGGGATACAATGATAATTTACAAAAACTGCAAGTTTAAAACCTACAAACTAAACCGTTACTGTCTAAAGCCTTTACATGTCCAAACGTTCCAGAATAAAATATTCTAGATAAAGTATTGCACTCTAAAACGTCCCAGAATAAACGTACTCACGGTACAGAAACGTTTATTATTTTTAAAAACATTATATTCAAAATCGTAAGATAGTACCACAGTACCACTGCAGTACCATAGTACTGCGGTACCATAGTATATGCTGCATGATACTGCAGTACCATGGAACTGTGCTGCATGATACTGCAGTACCATACTGCTGTAGTACCATGGTACTATGCTACATGATACTGCAGTACCATACTACTGCAGTATCATGGAACTGTTCTGCATGATACTGCAGTACCATACTGCTGTAGTACCATGGTACTGTGCTACATGATACTGCAGTACCATGGTACTGTGCTACATGATACTGCAGTACCATACTGCTGTAGTACCATGGTACTATGCTACATGATACTGCAGTACCATACTACTGCAGTATCATGGAACTGTTCTGCATGATACTGCAGTACCATACTACTGCAGTACCATGTTACTGTGCTGCATGATACTGCAGTACCATGGTACTGTTCTACATGATACTGCAGTACCATACTACTGCAGTATCATGGAACTGTTCTGCATGATACTGCAGTACCATACTACTGCAGTACCATGTTACTGTGCTGCATGATACTGCAGTACCATGGTACTGTTCTACATGATACTGCAGTACCATACTACTGCAGTACCATGGTACTATGCTGCATGATACTGCGGTACCATACTACTGCAGTACCATGGTACTATGCTGCATGATACTGCAGTACCCTAGTACCGCAGCACCATGGTACTGCGCTGCATGATACTGCAGTACCATAGTACTGTGCTGCATGACACTGCAGTACCACGCAGCATCTGGGAAATGGGAGGCAGAAGAGCTTCATCCAAGGAAGAGAAGCACAACTCAGATTCCATTAGAGACGTTCACTCAAGGCACCCATTTCCTCGTGTAAACAATCATTAGGAAACACTAACAACCTCGTTCAAGTCATAGAAATTTGGAGACATTAGCGACAGAAAAAAGGTAACGGTAAAAATATGTTATAACCCAGTAAATGGTTACTATTAATTATATGTTAATTTGGCTCGAGTTTAATTTGGTTTTAATTTAAATTATCATACATGTTAATTATTTGCTAAAACACTGCATTTGATGATTATGCTTATTAATGTCAATACAAAACTTGCGAAATATGGGTTAATTCTGAAACAAACACATACACACACACACACACACACACACATACACAAACACACACACACACACACACACACACGCACACACACACACAGACACACAAACAAACACAAACACAAACACACACACACACACACACACCCACACACACACACACACACACACACACACACACACACACACACACACACACACACACACACACACACACACACACACACACACACACACACACACACACACACACACACACACACACACACACACACACACACACACACACACACACACACACACACACACACACACACACCCACACACACACACACACACACACACACACACACACACACACACACACACACACACACACACACACACACACACACACAGAAACATCTGCATTAGGACCCAGGAGCTATAACAAACCTGTACTACATACGGGGTCAGGAGCTGTAACATATAACACTTGTATCTTTGCTGCAATGAATAATGAGTTTTATGTTTACGGAAGTTAAGGTCGAGAATAGTGTACACATATCCTACATATAAGACTGAGAGTCAGAAACTCTACGGACGTCACTTGCCACATTTCAGTAACTCCAAGAAAAATAATTAATAAATTATCCTTATTATAACAAGCGCAATTTAATTCTACTTAATCCAACTTAATATATTTTAGATAAGTTTACAATAATTTAATAACAAACAAAATGAAATATATCTTTTTTCATTAGGTTTAGAATGATTTTTCGCAGAATTATTGCATACACAAATTTTTGCTTGCCTTATTCGGCAAGAAGAGCGTTGCTATTTATGTCTAAATAACAAGTTTTACCTATTCGGTATCATCCTTGTAGGTTTAGTGTTTCTTTTTGATTAAAATATTACCCACTCGGCACGGCATGCATACATACATATATATATACATACGTAGAACTGTGGGGAATGACCTACGAAGAAAGGTTAAGGAAAATCGGCCTGACGACAATGAAGGACAGGAGGGTTAGGGGAGACATGATAATGACATACAAAATACTGCGAGGAACTGACAAGGTGAACAGAGGATGTTCCAGAGATGGGACAGGGAAACAAGGGGTCACAGTTGGAAGTTGAGGACTCAGATGAGTCAAAGAGATATTGGAAGTATTTCTTCAGTCACAGAAATACAGGAAGTGGAATAGTCTGGCAAGTGACGTAGTGGAGGCGGGAACCATACTCAGTTTTAAGATGAGGTATGTTAAAGCTCATGGAGCAGGGAGAGAAAGGATCCAGTAGCAATCAGTGAAAAGGCAGGGCCAGGAGCTATGACTCGACCCCTGTAACCACAAATAAGTAAATACACACACACACATCCACCACACACACATACACACACATAACCCCCCCCACACACACACACTCGCCCACACACACTCACCCCCCCACA
>NC_091336.1:25070711-25105711 GCF_038502225.1 Cherax quadricarinatus | reverse complement strand
CACAATTAGGTGAGTACACACACACACACACACACACACATACACACACACACACACACACACACACACACACACACACACACACACACACACACACACACACACACACACACACACACACACACACACACACACACAATCATAGAGTAGTCAGGAAGTGGAATAGTCTAGCAAGTGAGGTAGTGGAGGCAGGAACCATACATAGATTTAAGATGAGGTATGATAAAGCTCGTGGAACAGAGAGAGAGAGAGAGGACCTAGTAGCGTTCAGTGAAGAGGCGGGGCCAGGAGCTGAGTCTCGACCCCTGCAACCACAATTAAGTGAGTACACACTTCCAAAGCTATTTTGGAATGCTTAGCGAAATTATTTACTACATTGTGTACCACGGTTTAATTCCCTGTCCATTCCTCTCTTTATTCGTGACAGTTTCCACCAGGCAACTGCCAGTTGTGCAACAGAGATTTGTGCCCTCAATCCCGCAGATGGCAACCTCCGTGCACACAATGAATGACTAGGCTCCTGAAAGCCTCCAGCTGGAAACAACCAACAGCCCCTCCCAGCAGGCAGAGCTGACAGCCACCAGGACTTCACCTCAACAGAGGACCTAATAGCTACTGTTAAATTATTATTCCAAGGATGTTTAATAGTTATTAAATTAACGCCTCCAAAACAGCTCAACTTCTCGTTGCTGCCATATTCACTGACCTCTTAAAGGAAGTCAACGATGCAATATGAGTGACTGAATCCTGATACAATCTCAAGCTATTTGGCAATATTGTTTGTCTGTCCCACTCAGGAGAAATGCAAGCCTCAAAAATCCCAGCTCGAATTAGCCAAAAAATAGAAGATAGAAATATTACCGGAGCACTTAGGCTTATAACTAGTGAGGATACTATTTCCCCTAAGGATGCCACTACAGCACAAACTGAAAAGGACAAACACTAACCCCGAACTCCCAACATTAACATTGACCTCTCTGACATTACGTCAGGATGCTGAAGTGTATAAAGCTGCCATGCCGTTTCCACTGGGCTCAGTAGGTGACTTCACTAGTGTAAGGCCAAAACATTTAAAGCAAATGCTCACACCAGCACTTGAGGATGTTTCAGAGAACTTGTTGTCTGAGCTCACCGGATTTGCTAACATGTGCCTGGCTGGGGGTATCATGGAGGCCATTAGGCAGAAAAAAAGTATGAAGGGGTCAAACCAACACAGCTCGGTCTGGGGATTCATCAAGGTTATGAGACAACTGTCCATGCAGCAGGAGTATGCTACATTAAAAACACATCAGCTCAAAAATCGCTGATTAATTTGGACTTTGTGGATACGTTTAAAATAGTCAGAATGAATGCTGTTTTATGTGCAATTTTTATATATTTTAGTTCCCTCTACCCATTTATCCAATCGTCCTATATTGGTACTTCTAAACTACTGTTTTGGTGAAATGAAATCGACTCATATGAAGATGTGCAACAAAGTGATCACCTTCGCCCCTCTTTTTTCCCTTTCTGGTCATCAAGGAAGTCGCAGGAACACTGTCCAGCGAGCTCGACAACTGATTCAAGGATAATATTACCTTGGCCTGCTCTACAGAATCTCTCCTCGAGAACATCAGGATAATTAAAGATATTAGACAACTAAAAGGCTTATCTTTATGCAATACCAAATGTGAAATATTTTCTACCAATGATCAGATCTTTGAGAATATTAGTGCTGTTTTGCCTGGAGCATGAGTCATTGATCCAGTCAACAGCACTCTCCTTAGCCCTGCTCTTGGATTCATTATTATTGATCTGACATTAGGAAAAAATTTTCGGGCCTCAGGATGATGAAAGGCCTGATTGACAGTGCTGAACATGTCTTCTACCTACTTACCAGATGCCTGTCCCTCCCAAAGCTCATCTACTTCTTGAGATGTTCCTCAGCCTCCGACAGTCCCCAGACTCAAGGATTATGGCATCATCATCACCAGGGAAATTACCGAGCTGGAGATTCTCGATGCTCCAGCGTTAAAAACTCATAGTTTAACTGCCCTACAAGCAGCCCAGCTTTGATGGCCAATTTCTGAAAAGGTGTACAACAACATGATCGCGGCCGCTACGTCCGATAGCGAGACTGACCGTCTCCAAGCTGTATGTGCACAATCACTCTGGAGACTTCCTAACAGTTCCCATTTCGGCAACGGGCACAAGCCTTGGCCCGCAGACCCTCCGCATTTCAGTGACTATGCCTCGCTACTTTAATTCACACAGAAAGTACGCGTATTTCCGGCGATGTGCAAGCCGCCCAATACGTTCTACATGGTCTAAACTGTTCCAAAACGACGGAATGGAACGCGAAACTCAGTGAGATCAGCGACACCAAGAGAAACCTCGCAATGGCTGGGTGTCCTGCTCAAAGAGAGCCCCGATTCCTAGCATCCAGAAATTCTCAAAATCCTGCAAACTGCCCTCATTGGATCACCACCAATCTGTATAAGAACACCACGGGACTATACCTGTGTGGTGACTGGCTGACACCGACATCCGTCACAGCGCTGGGCAACAGGAAGGTGCTGCTGATCACTTGGAGGAATACAATCTCCCTGAGTACAGCGACTAAAGCCATTAGTAGCAATTCATTTTTGTGGGATATGAGAAGTAGGTTCTTATATTAACATAAATGAAAAAGCATATCTTTAAATGTATTAGAGAAAATTTTAGAAAGAGCCTAATTTTAAAATGAATTCTTGCTAATTGACCAGTTTTACTTATTCGGCAGGACATATAAGATATATATATATATATATATATATATATATATATATATATATATATATATATATATATATATATATATATATACATATAGCCAAGTAATTCTCAAATAACCACAGTGAGAGAAATCAGAAATGGTTCGGGAAAGCTTTTCGTCCCCATTCGGAAGGAAACACGTCAGAAAGGTGTTTACCCGCCACTCTGATGCACAACATAATGGCTTACAATCCGCTCACATAAAATATTAAGTTATGCATATAATTTAGCCAAGTTCTGGTTTATATAGTGTTTCAGAGTACCACGAACAAACGTCTGTATAAATAGGGATAATACCTTCGTTTCATAAAAATGTGAATTTTGCATTATTTATTATAAATAGCAACATAACAAATGATTGTTATGTACTTTCTAGTACTGACTGCTTGACAGTCATCATGTGCAGTCATCGTGGTCATTAATGGGTCGTTTTGTAAAAGTCTTTGTACCATATCTGCTGTCAGTCTTGTTTATTTTCTCCTATCTCTATGGGAAAGTGGAACAGAATTCTTCCTCCGTAAGCCATGAGTGTCATAAGAGGCGACTGTAATGCCGGGAGCAAAGGGCTAGTAACCCCTCCTGTATACTAAAGTTAAAAAGATAAATTTTGTTTATATATATATATATATATATATATATATATATATATATATATATATATATATATATATATATATAGTATATATATATTATATATATAAATATATATATATATATATTATATATATATATATATATATATATATATATATATATATATATATATATATATATGTATATATATATATATATATATATATATATATATATATATATATATATATATATATATATATATATATATATATATATATATATATATATATATATATATATATATATATATACTTTGCATATAGACTTAACATACAAAATATTCACAATTGCTATGCACACTCATAAAGAACGTTAACCCAGACCTTAAATTCTCTCTAGAGAGCTGCTACATAACACACGGACACCATACAAAGAACAAGTATCGCTTTAATATTTCAGGTGAACGATTCAACTTGTTCAAAAATTTCATGTTTATGCCAGGCCTAAAACTATGGAATTCACTACCTGAAAATGCCGAAAGTGCCACAGCACCCAATATCGTTACTAATATTGCTAATAAAAAGCTCCTGTTATATCTTACATGAAAGTTTTAACCATTAACTGGTTGTGAATTCCAATGCTTTGATTTTACCACCGAAATTCAACCATACCATGCAATGCAGATCAATGAACGACGGAAATTCAATGTAATTTATTTGTAGTTGCCCAGTTCGTCATTGGTAACTTGTGATTGTAAGGAATTACTCAAGTCGTACTCATAAAAATGAATAAAAATGTAAGTTAGATCTAGAAAGTTGTATGATTAATTACTGAAATGCATTTCATAATAAGTGGCTTACTTTTGAGCCTCTAAATGTAACAAATTATATTTGCATTATATTATCAGTATGAAAATGTAAAGGTTTGAATTCAAGGGACGTAGTTGGCGGCTGCTGCTAATATTTCCCAGCTACATGGACAAATAATGAATTCAGACATAATCATAATTTTACTGTATACGTGGAAGTTGTTGCGACAATGTTGGAAGTTTACATGTAGCTTCATGGACTTGTCACCGGTAATTATTGGGTGGGATTCTCTAATGTTATTGCCGGGTTTAATGACCAGCGACGCGGCGGTGGCAGTTAGACGCGACAGTAATTACCAGTAATGTAATGTGGGGCTCATATTTACACGTCTAGTTATGGTTTTCACACACGGGTAAAATATGCTAATTGTGGTGTTAGGTGAAGAAATCGATGGTCTTATGGTGGCAGCAGGAAAGTTGGGAGACATCGAGAGTGAAAGTTACTCAGGTGTAATTTATTCTCTGGTGAATTAAAGAAATCGATGAATGATCATCGCGATAGGCGATGTTATAAAATATGTGTTTATGATGCACACACACACACACACACACACACACACACACACACACACACACACACACACATACAAGTGGAGAGGGAAGCAGGGAGTGCAGGTCATAGCTTTAAGAAGAGGTACTATAAAGCTCTTGGAGTTGGGATAGAGTGGATCTAGTAGTGACCAGCAAAGAGGCAGGACCAACAGCTGTAAATCGACCCTTGCATCCACAAATGAGTGAATACATGCACGAGGCCAGAAATGCGGCGACGTCAAGAACCGAGACTCGACCCCGTCACCACAAACAGGCGAGTAAACACACAGAATACTCATCAAAGAGTAATTTAGGATCTTATATAAGACATATGTGATTTCCAGCATTTGTTATTTAGCCCCACCGTCGAACCAACATCTAATAATTAGTATCGAGAAACTAATGAGGCCGCAGAGGTTCATAAAAAATATTAGCCTAGTAAATAAGGAAAATAAACTTTTAGTAGGTTATAAAAAGAATTGAAATTGACGTCGTCAAAAGATATAAGGATGAAAGGAGATGTAATCTAAAGTTTCTAGAGAATTTTACTGCGCGGAACTAGATGGGAACAGCCGAAAATTCACATTTTCTGGTTTCTACTTATCAGAAGTAAAATGTGTGTGTGTGTGTGTGTGTGTGTGTGTGTGTGTGTGGCTATGCAGGAAGAATTTTTATTTTTTGTTTTTGGTTTAACTTTCAGTACTTTCCCTATATTCGATATTGAACCATAAATTATAAATACTCAGCTGGAAACAACGAAAGGAGCGTATAAGTAGAGACTTATAAATTTTTAGGAGACTATTAAAAGTTCCTCTTACGATGTGGTGGGGGGCTAAGAAAGGAGGTGGGATGGAAGGAGTGTGGAGAAAAGTGGGGAAGGATTGAGAAAGGGGAAATAAGGAAGAAAATGAAGACTGGGGGAGGAAGAGGAGAGAAAATATGAAGTAAATAGCAATAGGTATCCATCCTGGTAAATATAAATGGTTGCTAAATATCATAAAAGACTGGGAGCAATCAGCTGCTGTCTCTGTTCATTCATTCATACCTTGACTCACTCGCGTATAAAACACGTTTTTTTCTTTTTCCTACAACATTCAGTTTTTACAGCTGGTATCCTCCATCAGCTCATTTCAAAGTGCAGCCTCATCTGATGCATACTGCCTATTTACTGCTAGGTGAACAGGAAAAAATAGAGAAAAGAGGACTTGGCTAATGTTTCCACTCTCCCCCAGGATCGAACTCGTGCTCCACCGCAGTGTGAGAAATATTTTTAAAACAGCGAGATATTCTGCATAAGAAAGCACTTACCTGGTTGAAAGTACGGGCCCAAAACTGATCTCAACTTCTTTCCTGTTTCTCAATATTAAGTTGCACAATAGTACATAATTTAGCACATAAATTAACTTTTTAAAAAGTAGCTCCTGGACAAGCTTTGTAAATTAAATGAGGCCGAATAATCGATCTTAGGTTTTGAAATACTGTAGGAACTTTCACCCATAATCATGTAAGAGTCTTGACAGTTTCGTTTTGAAAAAGAAAAGAAATTTAAAGAAGGAGAGAGAGAGAGAGAGAGAGAGAGAGAGAGAGAGAGAGAGAGAGAGAGAGAGAGAGAGAGAGAGAGAGAGAGAGAGAGAGAGAGAGAGAGAGAGAGAGAGAGAGAGAGAGAGAGAGAGAGAGAGAGAGAGAGAAAGCTAGAAAGCAAGCACAGTACCGCAGGCAAGCACAAACACTTCTCAGCTCCGTTTCACCTCGTTCGCTAGTAATAATCCCCTCATATATAATTCACAAGTACTGAGGCGAGAGTGGTTGAAATCGGATTTGTGGTACCCGAGGGAGACAGCTTGACGAAAGCAGTGCCAATGGTAAGCTCTCTCACCTGTTGGCTGCAACCTTTATCATGTTTCCATTGCTAGTAAGCTGCTACGATGCTGGTGAAGGGATCTTGATTCAGGGAACTCGAGCTATCCACTCCTTCCTTGGGTTAAACGTTATTATCCCTCGTTCCTCAAGTACAGTACGTCCAGTAAGTGTTTAGTGTTTCCTCTCTGTCTCATTCACTGTATAATTTTCATTGTCATCTCTGTATACATGCGCTCTAATTTTTCTTATTACTATTCTCTTTCATATTCTCAAGGTGAATTCTGGGATATAGTGTGCTGTTAGTGTAAGCACACCACACCATATGCACGAAGAGTTTCGGGGAAAATCAGTTAGCGGGACATCTTTTGTGGAGGGAGGAAGCATAGTGCTTGCTCTTTGAAGGTCGGATGAGGATGCGTTAGTCTGGTGGGTCATTGAACCCTGAGGTTTGTGCTCTTATGAAAAAGAACTATGTGGCGAATGATGGTGAATGTGTTTTCTTCTTAACTTTAAGAGGCACACACACACACACACAGGCACACACACACACACACACACACACACACACAGAGCTGTAACTCGACCCCCCGCAACCACAACTAGGTGAGAACACAGTCTGGCAAGTGACGTAGTAGAGGCAGAAACCATACATAGTTATAAGACGAGGTATGATAAAGCTCATGGAGCAGGGAGAGAGAGACGACTTAGTAGCGATCAGTGAAGAGGCGGGGCCACGAGCTATGTATCGACCCCTGCAACCACAAATTCATGAGTACACACACATACAAATGATGGTTCTTGTGTGTGTGTGTGTGTGTGTGTGTGTGTGTGTGTGTGTGTGTGTGTGTGTGTGTGTGTGTGTGTGAGAAGTAACTACGTAAGGAGTAAGTACGATAAGAACCTGGCCAACAACTGATAATGCCGACGATAGTAATTTAAAGTCGGGGCCAAGAACGGAGCCCTGACCATCCCAGACATTACCTTGTAAAAAACAGCTCCTTGACTACACATAAATATTATTACACCACAGGGAGGCATTAAACCCGTAGGGTGGCCATATTGCGCCTGGGGATCATTCAAGTTCTATCCAAGGAAAGAAACAACAGGCGGAAATCACTTGATTAAGAGTCTCTCACCCATTCAAGAAACCTTTCCTGACAAACTAGATGAACATACAAAACAATAAACACAGGACGGCCCAATTCGCTGCGTTTCAGCGCCGCCATTTCAGCACCAGGCCGTTTCAGCGCCAGACTATTCAGCGCTAGAACAGTTTCAGCGCCAGACTATTCAGCGCTAGAACAGTTTCAGCGCCAGACTATTCAGCGCTAGAACAGTTTCAGCGCCAGACTATTCAGCGCTAGAACAGTTTCAGCGCCACCATAGTTTCAACGCTCAGATCAATAAAATATGGAAAATGAATATTTATTTTGAACAATGATTTATTGAATTACATATTTAAGAGATTTGTTTATATAATTCAAAATTATTAAGAGAAAAAATGGTGTAAAGGTTAGGTTAGGTTAGGTTAATTTGATAATACACGCAGGTACTCTTTTTCGTTTCTGAACGGACCGGCGCTGAAACGACCTAGTGCTGAATACCCTGGCTCTGAAACAGGCAGGCGCTGTACCAGCGGCACAGAAATGACAGCACTGAATCGTACCCTACGCCGATAAACAACACCTTTGTAAGATCTTTCTTAAGTGAAGAAATTGCGTTTCTCAAATATCGGCGTGTTGCAAGTTGTCATCAGTGCTCGTAATGGAGTCACTGTGATCGGTAATGAGACTGCGTACACAATGGTCGTTGGGCTGCCTTGTTAACGTATTATGTAAAAGCTATTGGTAATGGGTCTTCTGCTGATTTCCACAGCTGTGTGTGGACATACGCACTGGTGTGTGATGATTGGTCTATTGTTGATAATAATTATCAGGTACCAAGAACAGCAGTAGTAATAGTATAATAATAATAATAATAACTATAATAAGTATAATAATAATAATAATAATCATATTATTATTATTGTTATTAGAATTTTTATTATTATATTCATGAAGGAATAGGAGACCATTAATTTTGTTCAAAGGAAAGATAGAATTAGTCAGATTCCTTTGATTTAGAACCCTCTCACTGGCATCAAGTCACCTTTCTTGATGGAACATAATGAAGTTAGAAATTTTCGGAAGCTAGTTACGTGGAGCAGTGTTCCCGAGGTGAAAACATCTGGCAGGATTATCTTCACCTATTGTATAAGTTATACATGCACCTCGTTCTTATGGAATGTGGTTAGGTTAGGTTAGGTAAGGTTCGTCAGGAAACAAGACAAGAGTTTCCTGACGCGGGTCTTGGTGAGATGACGACCCGCCTTTGGAACTTTTGGTCATCTGACCGAGGCCTTCCGCTGGCTTACCGGTCCACCCCTGCAAAAATTATGGTCATTTATAACATATGGAATGTGGTGTGGAGGGAATCTAGTCAACCCAACCACTTACTTATCTCAGTATTGATGACTGAGATACTTGTACAACACCTGGGTATCGTTATTGTGGAAACGTTTCGCCAACCAGTGACTTCCTCAGTCCTCAGAAGAAATGTGGAAGATAAGGAGTAGTTTGAGGTCCCACAGTCCCTGGAGTAGAGGTGTTCAGTACATCAATATTCACTGATGTACTAAACACATTTTAACGATCTTGATAAAGATTACAGTATTTTAAGAGTTGTTAGGTAAGACACATATGCAACAGTTAGGTATCTTTATTTCGAAACGTTTCGCCTACACAGTAGGCTTCTTCAGTCGAGTACAGAAAAGTGATAGAAGCAGAAGAGACTTGAAGACGATGTAATCAGTCCCTCCAGACTGAGGGACTGACCACCTCAAAACTTTAAGGGTGATGGACTGATTACATCGTCTTCAAGTCTCTTCTGCTTCTATCAACTTTTCTGTACTCGACTGAAGAAGCCTACTGTGTAGGCGAAAAGTTTCGAAATAAAGATACCTAACTGTTGCATATGTGTCTTACCTAACAATCTGTCGGTATTTTATACCATTTTAATTTTAAGAGTTGCATTAGCAGTGACACCAACAATATGTTTATAGTTTGGCTTTGTAATTCCATCGTCGACATAATAAAAAGAAACCTTGAAATATCCAGGAAATAAAGTAACGTAAGTTGTGATGCCAACCCTACTGGAGGGGTTAATAGTGGTTAAGGGTTATTAGTGGTTAAGGGTTAATAATGGTTAAGGGGTAATAGTTGCTATATCAGGTCACCCACATTTAAGAACATGAGAAGGAACATTGCAGCAGGCCTACTGGCCCGTGCGGGGCAGGTTCATGTCAACCTCTAACTTAGACTAATGGCCTACCCAGTCAGGTCACCTCCACTTAAGGAAGGAGCACCGCATCTGACCCACTAGCACCAGCTAGTCAGGTCCAACTCACACCCACCAACACCCACTCACATATTGACCTAACCTATTTTTAAAACTACACAACGTCTTAGACTCCGCACTTATTTTGTTTGGATTAACATATCTGCCCTAGTGTCAACTAAATACTGTTCAGCTCATAACACTAAAAAAAAAAGTTATGTATTTAACTCATTTAATCACCCATCAAGGAGAGAAGATGTCTTTAATGCTAATTAGGGATCTTTATCAAAGGAGTTGACGCCGGAATTTTCTTCATTACTAATTTCAAACATTCGCTCTCGAGGGTACACTTATGTGCCTGGATGCTGCAGTGTCGACCAGCGCCTAGGTTATTTACTGGTGGTTATACAAGACAGAAAATATGAGGAAGCTTGCTCATATGTATTATAAGCTTTTTATTTATTATACTATGGTTTAAAGTGCTCTTCATATTAGTGTACAGGTGATTTAATCTTAGTCTATATGCTTTCTATTTTCTTTAAACTGCATGAACTATTCTTAATAAAGTCCGTAGTATTTACAACAGTAATAAAACTGTAATAAAGTTGGTAGAATTACCGACAATATGTAAAGTAAAAGGACACAAGTGCAACTAATGTGACATTTATTGTGGCAACGTTTCGCTCTCCAGGAGCTTTATCAAGCCATTACACAGTAATGTAATAAAACTGGTCATCATACACGAATGCAGAGAAATATACTAGGTAAGTCTTAGTTTCACTAGATACGCGACTGCTATAGATGAAGACCTTGTGGAAAACAGTGTTCCCTAGGAAGAGCTTTCTCAATCTTATTTCCAAATGAATATCTACCCAGGGCGAAACGTC
The DNA here is from genome assembly GCF_038502225.1 of Cherax quadricarinatus. Taxonomy (NCBI): domain Eukaryota; kingdom Metazoa; phylum Arthropoda; class Malacostraca; order Decapoda; family Parastacidae; genus Cherax; species Cherax quadricarinatus. The sequence goes on along the minus strand of NC_091336.1, from coordinate 25,094,821 downwards.
GTGTCTTTCTGCCATATATGTCGGCAATACCTGCTAATCTACAAATCGAGTTCATTGTTGCTTAAGATAATCTAACTTAAAAAAAAAAGAAAATAATGGAAAGTGAATACAAGATGCAACCCGAAAAAACGCCAACGCCATTTAGAGAGTCTTCAGGACTCGAGGTAAGGAGAACACTGCACCACCACCACCTGCTGAACGCTGGTTAAATAGTCATAATATGTGAGGCGAAAATAGCACTTTCTTAGTGCCTTCAGTGGAATCATTCTCTCCTGCGTGTCCCTGAAACTGTCGTTCTTCCGTTAATAGAGAAATGCCTTGATATTGTTGAAGGGCTTTTGATTCATGAAAGTAGAGCTTTTTTAATCTCTGAATAAATCTTACGGGTTTTGGGCTCTTTCTCTCTCTCTCTTCCCTCTATCTCTCTCTCTCTTTCTATCTCGTTTCTTGCACACATTGACATATCGGCAATAACTTCCATTGTAATGAAATACATCAATTGAATTCTACATAACACGTCAAGAGAAAACTAAATATAGTGGACCCCCGGTTAACGATCACCTCCGAATGCGACCAATTATGTAAGTGTATTTATGTAAGTGCGTTTGTACGTGTATGTTTGGGTGTCTGAAATGGACTAATCTACTTCACAATATTCCTTATGGGAACAAATTCGGTCAGTACTGGAACCTGAACATACTTCTGGAGGGAAAAAATATCGTTAACCGGGGGTCCACTGTTTATATTTTTTCGCAATATATATTACATTAAATTGTTTATATTACATTATGTATAAAACTATGCACTACATTATACTGTCATTATTTAAATGGTTCCTTGTCATAGTTTACAAATGAACACATTTGTAAAGAAATGGTCCACTTTATTATTAAATTTATCGTTCTTTTGGTAATTATCCCCCCCCCCCAGAATATAATTTACGGGATCGACACCATGCCAGCCCTTCTCGGGCAGGGTTTCTAGACATAATACATTATAGTTTCTGGACACAATACATAATAGTTTCTGGACATAATACATAATAGTTTCTGGACATGATACATAATAGTTTCTGGACATAATACATAATAGTTTCTGGACATAATACATAATAGTTTCTGCAGCTCACAAGACTACCATTCCCATTAGCTTCCCTGGGGCGGGGAAGATGGCAGACCAGAGAGGCCTACGAGCCCCGTGAGGACTGGGAATGTGGCTAGGCCTGGGGAGAGTTGGTCCCAGACGGTGAGGGGGTCCTTGTACCTCCTCCCATGGGAGACATAGGTCTCAGACACTCCCAAAAGGGAGCCAAGGCCGGGTCACCATCTGGAAAAGACCCTAGCCGGGAGAGTACCGCGATATAATATACACATGTACATATATTACATAATAGTTTCTGGACATAATTCAAAATAGTTTCTGGACATAATACATAATAGTTTCTGGACATAATACACAATAGTTTCTGGACATAATACATAATAGTTTCTGGACATAATACATAATAGTTTCTGGACATAATACATAATAGTTTCTGGACATAATACATAATAGTTTCTGGACATAATACATAATAGTTTCTGGACATAATACATAATAGTTTCTGGACATAATACATAATAGTTTCTGGACATAATACACAATAGTTTCTGGACATAATACATAATAGTTTCTGGACATAATACATAATAGTTTCTGGACATAATACATAATAGTTTCTGGACATAATACATAATAGTTTCTGGACATAATACATAATAGTTTCTGGACATAATACATAATAGTTTCTGGACATAATACATAATAGTTTCTGGACATAATACACAATAGTTTCTGGACATAATACATAATAGTTTCTGGACATAATACATAATAGTTTCTGGACATAATACATAATAGTTTCTGGACATAATACATAATAGTTTCTGGACATAATACATAATAGTTTCTGGACTTAATACAAAATAGTTTCTGGACATAATACATAGTAGTTTCTGGACATAATACACAATAGTTTCTGGACATAATACATAATAGTTTATGGACATAATACATAATAGTTTCTGGACATAATACATAATAGTTTATGGACATAATACATAATAGTTTCTGGACATAATGCACAATAGTTTCTGGACATAATACATAATAGTTTCTGGACATAATACATAATAGTTTCTGGACATAATACATAATAGTTTCTGGACATAATACATAATAGTTTCTGGACATAATACAAAATAGTTTCTGGACATAATACAAAATAGTTTCTGGACATAATACATAATAGTTTCTGGACATAATACATAATAGTTTCTGGACATAATACACAATAGTTTCTGGACATAATACATAATAGTTTCTGGACATAATACATAATAGTTTCTGGACATAATACATAATAGTTTCTGGACATAATACATAATAGTTTCTGGACATAATACATAATAGTTTCTGGACTTAATACAAAATAGTTTCTGGACATAATACATAGTAGTTTCTGGACATAATACACAATAGTTTCTGGACATAATACATAATAGTTTATGGACATAATACATAATAGTTTCTGGACATAATACATAATAGTTTATGGACATAATACATAATAGTTTCTGGACATAATGCACAATAGTTTCTGGACATAATACATAATAGTTTCTGGACATAATACATAATAGTTTCTGGACATAATACATAATAGTTTCTGGACATAATACATAATAGTTTCTGGACATAATACAAAATAGTTTCTGGACATAATACAAAATAGTTTCTGGACATAATACATAATAGTTTCTGGACATAATACATAATAGTTTCTGGACATAATGCATAATAGTTTCTGGACATAATACACAATAGTTTCTGGACATAATACATAATAGTTTCTGGACATAATACATAATAGTTTCTGGACATAATACATAATAGTTTCTGGACATAATACATAATAGTTTCTGGACACAATACATAATAGTTTCTGGACATAATACATAATAGTTTCTGGACATAATACATACTAGTTTCTGGACATAATACATACTAGTTTCTGGACATAATACATAATAGTTTCTGGACATAATACATACTAGTTTCTGGACATAATACATACTAGTTTCTGGACATAATACATACTAGTTTCTGGACATAATACATAATAGTTTCTGGACATGATACATAATAGTTTCTGCACATAATACATACTAGTTTCTGGACATAATACATACTAGTTTCTGGACATAATACATAATAGTTTCTGGACATAATACATAATAGTTTCTGGACATAATACATGCTAGTTTCTGGACATGATACATAATAGTTTCAGGACATTTTGCAATGTTGAAAGAAAACCCGACACTTTGACAAAGGACAGAAAAGAGATTGGCTGCATCAAGTGACCTCCAGCTGTCCTTTTCAGCTTGCTGCTGTCCTCTTCAGTATGCTAAAGAGGTCAAACATAGCTATTCTCTTTCAAATTTTTTTTTGTGTCAACATGTGGGTTTTCTCTCGATGTAACACATGTGTGTTTTTAATTCATACATGTATACAAAAGCTGAAACCAGTATTCATACGCAGTTCACCCAAACATCACCTCTAATTAACAAGTTCAGAAAATGGTTCCACTTTCAAAAATCTGAAAGTAAACACCTTAACAGTTACATAACTAATGTTCACTAATTATCTCTATAGCTCTTTCCTAAAAGCCAAAAGAATTGAAAAATAATTGAGGTCATAATAAGTCTGTTAAACTATCATGAAATTTGCTGTATATATTTATAGAATCATCATTAATTTCAGATGTTTTTCAGAACGGGGCTGTTGATTTTGGTAATTGGCTCGTAAATATATTTCTGCATGATCAGTGCCCCCGCTCACGTTTGTAAACATTGTTAGTTATTGTAACGAGATGCTTTGGGTTAATGTTAGTGTCGTGCGTGCGTGCGTGCGTGTGTACTCGTCTGCTTGTGGTTGCAGGGGTCGATTCACAGCTCCTGGCCTCTCCTCTTCACTAGTCGCTACTAGGTCTGACGTACACGGTGTCGAAACTCTGTTCGTAGGTTTTACAGGCGCTCATACGCGCCTTGGTGTACGCCTCGGGTGATGTGCTCGATATGATGCTTAACCAAGATTTTTTTTTTGAGTGAGTTTTGCAGCCTTTATCTCCCTGGGCTATACTCCGTCTGCGGTCTTCTTTGTCCTTCCGGAAATTTCATGACTTTGAACTTGGCAGGGTTAAACTCCATAAGCCATTTGTCGAGGACATACGATGGTGTGGGTGCCTCAAAGATAATTTCATTCTACCGCCCGTTTGGTGTACTAGCCTCAACAAACAACGAACAAGTGGTATTTAATCAATAACAACACAGCGACTAGCCGGGGGATCTAACCCGTGTTGTTTTAGCCCGCCTCATGGTGAGCGAAAATTGCACTAAACGGGGAGTAGAATGAAATTAACTCTGAGGAACCTACACCATCGTATGTCCTCGGATCACGGCAAAACACCTAGCTCTGCTGGGTGTGTGATTTTTGTAGGATTGTATGGCCCTGTTGGTTAGTGTCGTGGAATTTTCACTCACCATGAGGCGGGCTAAAATAACATGGGTTCGATCCCCCGGCTAGTCGCAGTGTTGTTATTGATTAAATACCACTCGTTCGTGGTTACAATACGATATATACTGCTTGTGGAGGCTAGTATACCAAACGGGGAGTAGAACGAAATTAGTTCTGAGGCACCCACACCATCGTATGCCCTCTGATCACGATAAAACACCTAGCTCTGCTGGGTGCATGATTTTTGTAGGATTGTATGGTCCCGTGGGTTAGAGCGTCGTGGAACTGTCACTTACCAAGAGGCGGGCTAAAACAACACAGGCTCGATCCCACGGCTAGCAAATACTTCTTAAAAAATATACCATAATAGGCTAACACTGTAATCTACAAGCCTTAAAGCCAGCATATCCTAAGGGTTTCAGAAGAACAGCCAAGACAGACTCAGTGGCTACAGAATGACATCCTAGATAGGTTAAATGCTACAAACATATATGATTGCAAACATACGTAAATGCAGACAGAAAGGTAGACAGACAAGCAATGTAAAAAGAACTGAGAGAGACAAACTGACAAACAGAAGGGAACGGCAGACAGAGAGGCAGACACATCACTCTATGAAAAGCTATCCAATTTCTTAGTTCCCTCATAAATCCCCAAAATACCACACACACACAGCCCATAAATGCCCAGGGAAATACCGGCATTTACATTTATGCCTGATATAATTCCGGCTGACACGACCACGGGCTAATGCAAGGGGAAATAAGCGTGTGGATTTTGAGGGTTGTAAGGAGGATGTCATAAGCTTTTCAGGATCGGTTACGATATCCTAGGATAAATATGAAGTTTGACGTTAATTAATCTAGGGGAAGTGTGGGAGTGGGGCCCTACTAGCTTGTGTGGTGACCGGGGGGTCGTAGCGATGAGTGATGGTGAGATGGAAGGTAAGGAAGTAGATGACAGGGTGATAGTGGTACTGGTGGTGATGCTGATAAGAACTATGGTAGCTAAGTTCATTTTATTTATTGGAAATTGTACATGTAAGAAGAAAAAATATCAGGAGCAGTGCTACTACTGATGCTACTACTAGTACTACTATTAATACTACGACTGCTACTGCTTCTGCTGCTGCTACTACTACTACTGCTTCTGCTGCTGCTGCTAGTACTGCTACTACTGATTCTGCTGCTGCTGCTGCTGCTAGTACTACTACTACTGCTTCTGCTGCTAGTACTACTACTGCTTCTGCTGCTGCTACTACGACCACTGCTTCTGCTGCTGCTACTACTACTACTACTACTGCTTCTGCTGCTGCTGCTAGTACTACTACTACTGCTTCTGCTGCTAGTACTACTACTACTGCTTCTGCTGCTGCTACTACTACCACTGCTTCTGCTGCTGCTACTACTACTACTACTACTGCTTCTGCTGCTTCTGCTAGTACTACTACTACTGCTTCTGCTGCTAGTACTACTACTACTGCTTCTGCTGCGGCTGCCAGTACAACTACTACTGCTTCTGTTGCTACTACTACTACTGCTGCTTCTGCTGCTGCTGCTAGTACTACTACTACTGCTTCTGCTGCGGCTGCTAGTACTGCTACTACTGCTTCTGCTGGTGCTGCTAGTACTACTACTGCTACTGCTTCTGCTGCTGCTGCTGCTGCTAGTACTACTGCTTCTGCTGGTGCTGCTAGTACTACTACTGCTTCTGCTGCTAGTACTACTACTACTGCTTCTGCTGCTAATACTATTACTACTGCTTCTGCTGGTACTGCTAGTACTACTACTACTGCTTCTGCTGCTAGTACTACTACTACTGCTTCTGCTGCTAATACTATTACTACTGTTTCTGCTGCTGCTGCAAGTACTACTACTACTGCTTCTGCTGCTGCTGCTAGTACTACTACTGCTGCTTCTGCTGCTGGCAGTTGTGGTCACAGTGGGGGCCATTCTAACATTCCTATGGTGTATACAAATATTCCCTATTGAATGAATATTTTCAGGCGGGTACGGACCAGTGCTTAATTAACACTAGCCAGTGAGTTGTAGGACTCGCTGGCTATAGTTCAACCTCCACCCGTTCTGCGATTTTTGCAATCGAGTTCTTACGATTTTGTGACTGCTGCTACTACTCTCTCAACTACAATTTCTAGTGCTTATTTGAATACTACTGATAATAAAACTGTATGATGACAGCACATTTTGACGAGAGAAACGTAGTCTATAATAGAAATTAGCTCTACCTAGTGTGCTTCTATAATCCTACAATAATAATAATTCTCTCTATAATCAAATGATAATAATTGTTTCTATAAATCAATAATAATAATAATTGAGTTTGTTTCATTTCTTATTATAGGGATCCCCTCAAGGAAGGTTCCTTGATGTTGGTGAGGGGCTCTTGATTTCTTATTATAAGCGGACATTAAATTATTCATGACTGGTAATTAACAGGTTTCAAGCAGCCTTAATGACCCTCGAGTATCCACAGTTATAAAAATCCACTACCAAAAACAAATATTTAATTATAATGGTAATTACAAGAAAAATGCTGCTCTTATCGCAACAATGGACACATGGCAATAATATATTTTATATATAAAACACATTTCTATTTCTCCTACACAACGAGACTCTTTGTTCACTATGGTAATTATTCGGCTTCAATGATATTGACGCTGGAGTTCCTAAATAATCTTATTATCTGTTAAAATTATTCACTCCCTCAGCACTTGCACTTAACATTACACGGTTATAATTTAATACTTTGGAAAGGATGATACTCATCAGATAACTCAAGTAGATTTACGAAGCGAGCAGTAATTGCTTGGTGTTAAAAAGTCTGCCATAATTTTACATTTTGGGAAGTGTAAATTAGTTCATTGTTGAAAATGCAAGCATGCAACAGTATATTACACACACACACTAAGTATATATATATATATATATATATATATATATATATATATATATATATATATATATATATATATATATATATATATATATATATATATATATATGTATATAGGGAAGTACCACCTCTCTAACTGGAATGGGGACCCTCATCCTCAGAGAAGACAATAAACGTACCTCAGGAAAAACTCAAGGTTCTCCCCGGAGCTGTTTGAAAGTATATGTTTATATATATATATATATATATATATATATATATATATATATATATATATATATATATATATATAAACAGCTATTGGAGGATAGATGGGCTAATGAGAGCATAGGCAATGGGGTCGAAGAGGTATGGGGTAGGTTTAAAAATGTAGTGTTAGAGTGTTCAGCAGAAGTTTGTGGTTACAGGAAAGTGGGTGCGGGAGGGAAGAGGAGCGATTGGTGGAATGATGATGTAAAGAGAGTAGTAAGGGAGAAAAAGTTAGCATATGAGAAGTTTTTACAAAGTAGAAGTGATGCAAGGAGGGAAGAGTATATGGAGAAAAAGAGAGAGGTTAAGAGAGTGGTGAAGCAATGTAAAAAGAGAGCAAATGAGAGAGTGGGTGAGATGTTATCAACAAATTTTGTTGAAAATAAGAAAAAGTTTTGGAGTGAGATTAACAAGTTAAGAAAGCCTAGAGAACAAATGGATTTGTCAGTTAAAAATAGGAGAGGAGAGTTATTAAATGGAAAGTTAGAGGTATTGGGAAGATGGAGGGAATATTTTGAGGAATTGTTAAATGTTGATGAAGATAGGGAAGCTGTGATTTCGTGTATAGGACAAGGAGGAATAACATCTTGTAGGAGTGAGGAAGAGCCAGTTGTGAGTGTGGGGGAAGTTCGTGAGGCAGTAGGTAAAATGAAAGGGGGTAAGGCAGCCGGGATTGATGGGATAAAGATAGAAATGTTAAAAGCAGGCGGGGATGTAGTTTTGGAGTGGTTGGTGCAATTATTTAATAAATGTATGGAAGAGGGTAAGGTACCTAGGGATTGGCAGAGAGCATGCATAGTTCCTTTGTATAAAGGCAAAGGGGATAAAAGAGAGTGCAAAAAATATAGGGGGATAAGTCTGCTGAGTATACCTGGTAAAGTGTATGGTAGAGTTATTATTGAAAGAATTAAGAGTAAGACGGAGAATAGGATAGCAGATGAACAAGGAGGCTTTAGGAAAGGTAGGGGGTGTGTGGACCAGGTGTTTACAGTGAAACATATAAGTGAACAGTATTTAGATAAGGCTAAAGAGGTCTTTGTGGCATTTATGGATTTGGAAAAGGCGTATGACAGGGTGGATAGGGGGGCAATGTGGCAGATGTTGCAAGTGTATGGTGTTGGAGGTAGGTTACTGAAAGCAGTGAAGAGTTTTTACGAGGATAGTGAGGCTCAAGTTAGAGTATGTAGGAAAGAGGGAAATTTTTTCCCAGTAAAAGTAGGCCTTAGACAAGGATGTGTGATGTCACCGTGGTTGTTTAATATATTTATAGATGGGGTTGTAAGAGAAGTAAATGCGAGGGTCTTGGCAAGAGGCGTGGAGTTAAAGGATAAAGAATCACACACAAAGTGAGAGTTGTCACAGCTGCTCTTTGCTGATGACACTGTGCTCTTGGGAGATTCTGAAGAGAAGTTGCAGAGATTGGTGGATGAATTTGGTAGGGTGTGCAAAAGAAGAAAATTAAAGGTGAATACAGGAAAGAGTAAGGTTATGAGGATAACAAAAAGATTAGGTGATGAAAGATTGAATATCAGATTGGAGGGAGAGAGTATGGAGGAGGTGAATGTATTCAGATATTTGGGAATAGACGTGTCAGCGGATGGGTCTATGAAAGATGAGGTGAATCATAGAATTGATGAGGGGAAAAGAGTGAGTGGTGCACTTAGGAGTCTGTGGAGACAAAGAACTTTGTCCTTGGAGGCAAAGAGGGGAATGTATGAGAGTATAGTTTTACCAACACTCCTATATGGGTGTGAAGCATGGGTGATGAATGTTGCAGCGAGGAGAAGGCTGGAGGCAGTGGAGATGTCATGTCTGAGGGCAATGTGTGGTGTGAATATAATGCAGAGAATTCGTAGTTTGGAAGTTAGGAGGAGGTGCGGGATTACCAAAACTGTTGTCCAGAGGGCTGAGGAAGGGTTGTTGAGGTGGTTCGGACATGTAGAGAGAATGGAGCGAAACAGAATGACTTCAAGAGTGTATCAGTCTGTAGTGGAAGGAAGGCGGGGTAGGGGTCGGCCTAGGAAAGGTTGGAGAGAGGGGGTAAAGGAGGTTTTGTGTGCGAGGGGCTTGGACTTCCAGCAGGTATGCGTGAGCGTGTTTGATAGTAGTGAATGGAGACAAATGGTTTTTAATACTTGACGTGCTGTTGGAGTGTGAGCAAAGTAACATTTATGAAGGGGTTAAGGGAAACCTGCAGGCCGGACTTGAGTCCTGGAGATGGGAAGTACAGTGCCTGCACTCTGAAGGAGGGGTGTTAATGTTGCAGTTTAAAAACTGTAGTGTAAAGCACCCTTCTGGCAAGACAGTGATGGAGTGAATGATGGTGAAAGTTTTTCTTTTTCGTGCCACCCTGCCTTGGTGGGAATCGGCCAGTGTGATAATAAAAAAGAATATATGTATATATATATATATATATATATATATATATATATATATATATATATATATATATATATATATATATATATATATATATATATATATATATATATATATATATATATATATATATATATATATATATATATATAATATATATATATATAATGTGCATAAAATATATATTGTCATTTTTATCTCTGAATATTTTTTCCTCTATTTCTTTCCCTACGTCCCCAGTTCTAACCTTCTTTTCTTTCTCTACTTTCCCTGGATTGGCGCTGTGTGACACATACGGGTTTAGCACTTCCACGTGGAAAAACAATACCGCCAACCACAACAGCAGCAGCAGTACCTGCAACAACAACAACAACAACAACAAGGCTATCAATCTGCCTCTCTCTCTTACCCCCTCTCTCTCTCTCTCTCTCTCTCTCTCTCTCTCTTTCCCTTCAGTTCCAACAACTTCCACTTCATCGCTTAAGCACTGCAGGATCAAAGCTACAAAACGGTTGAAATACACATGAATATACACCACTCTTGACAATCCCGTAAAATCTCCAAAAAAATCATATTTTATATATCTGTAAACAAATATACAAAGGTGTACGTTTGAGTGTAACAAACAAGAAGATTTTCAAACAATAATTCAGGGAAGGAATATGACGTAACAGAGTGCTACTAACAGCAGTTACAGAGTATTCTGCTTATTTTGTTGTCTTTAAATGAACAGAACCGAGGTAAAGGGGTGTTAAACCTGTAACTAATTTAGCAGTGTTGAAATATACTTGAGTGTAGTAACTGGGCTATAAACGATGATTATAAATAAACTTGTAGCTGTTCATTGGTCTTCTGAAAGAAAAGTGAGAGGATAATGTTGGATGGAATACTAGGTTAAGAGAGAGAGAGACGGTATATAGCAATCTTTTGTAAATTCTGTTCCGTATGTGTCATTAATCATTTGTAGGATTTTTAACTAAGCAGAGGCGTAAATTCAGGCAACTTGTGCCAGCAGAGAACATGAATGTGTCTCCTTAAATTACGTTTCTCTTTTAGCAGTATAGTGACTCCCATATTTTTTACTCAGTTTCATAACTTGAGGGACTCTTAAAAATCAACTTGAACGCAGTTAATTCTTTTGCGCAAAAGGAAAATGACGATAATGAACAACCTCTTCTTATCTATTGCTGAAAACCTTTTCTTAACTATTATTGATAACAACCTCTTCTTATCTATTATTGATAATTATTTTCCTGCATTTTTACAACATTGCATAATTGTGTTTTGATAATTAGTGTCGCAGCTTTAAAACAAATTTTAATTGGATTTGGAAAATCAAATTATTGTTAACGGACGAAGCGCATCTCATATCAGGGTCCACGTATAATTACTTATGAATTTTATTCATTATGGGGTAGAAATATGGAAAAATCTTATTCTCATATTTATGATGTAGAAAGTAGCAATGGATTCGTAGCTCAGTCTCACTCACTGTTGGATACGACTGATACACTGAGGACCACTAAATAATTCTTCGTGGAGAACTTCAGCAGCAGAATCGTTTTTGAGACTTAGGAATTCCTGAATATTCCCCGTGAGTTAAGTCGCTTTGAGGATACCAGAGAAACCATTTCCCACTTTCATTTCAGCCTCCTCAGTTTTTTTAAACTATATTTTGAGCTCATTTTCCAGGGATATTAGGTGTTGATTGATGTCAGTATTGAGAGAGGGATCAAGCAGATGATATTCTTCAGTCTCCTCTGAAAACTCTCTAACTTTCTAAGAAACACACGCAGACCATCCATGTGGTGAAACCGTTGTACACTTGAAGTTTATTCAGTTGTTTAAATATACGTTTTAACTTTGTATGAAGTGTCTCTTCCAGTACATCACTGAAGTAAACAAGATCGTCCATAGCTTGCATTTCCTAGAACAACTTCAGCTGTGATCGAAGTTCTATCGTTCGAGTTACATTATTAAACACGGTAAGTTAGTGCGTTGTGTTTGCGTCATATTCTTAATACTTGCTTGTCTTTAGAGTTACCCGAAAAGGAGAGAATTCTGTGCTTCTGCTTTTACGAAGTTGAGAAATCTGACCACTTCTTAGGAAGGCTGTTGATGCCAGTGAAAACTGATAGATGAAGTGATGAATTCTCTTGGCATTTAGAGCTAAATCTTTGGCGTTCACATTGGAGCCAGATTTCTCTCCCAGCTTTACTGAAGCCTCATCCGTAGAGACTCCGAAACAGTTTCCCAAAATTATTCCGCCAGCTGTGAGGCTATCGTGGTGGTTTCAAGTTACGTACGAAATATTTATTCATCGATGCTCTCACCCGAGAAAACACACCCAAAAACACAAGCAGCTAAGAAAAAAAGAACGCACACCTATTGACACATCAAACTAAATCGCATAAAAACACCAAACGGAAACGATTTGATCTCTTGTATTCTGACATTTCACCAATTCGTCTTTGCGTTGAGTAATTCGAGAAAGATATCTGCTGAATCTTCGTATCATTTGGCTCTCATAGAACTCACACGGTTTCATCAGTTGTGTGTGCTTTTGTCTGCTTTCCGAGCAGTTTGTCCCTGTCTACCCAATCACTTCTTTTAAATATTTTGTACGTAGATATCATAATTGTGTGTGTGTGTGTGTGTATGTGGTAGAACCAGGAATGCAATATATACACAGATAAAGGCAGAAGATATTCTTCACAGTCGTAAAAATGGAAGCTAGCACCGGAGCGGACAGTGTCAGAGACGTCCAGGTTCTGGTAACTTACTCTGTGCTCATGAGTCCCGAAGAGCAAGAGTGATGACTTTTGGAGTGACTAAGTTTACCCGAAGTTTTGGTTTACAAACTTTACTTGTACTCGGCACCATAACTAATTAATTCACACGACATGGTGATGGTATTAATTTCACACGGCATATTGACAGTATTAATCTCACACGGTGTAAAATGACAAATGTTCACACAATGCAGTTACAATGTTAATTTAACACGACACATTGTTAAATTGGGCTAACCACTAAGATAAGTGAAATTCGGTGATTGAACTAATCCTTGTGTATTATTCAAAATCTCCTGTCACTGGATAAACACTGTCGTCTGTACATTGTAGCCCTTACAGTTCATTGGTAGCAATGTTACTTTCTCTTCAGGGAGGTAGGCGCCTTGATGCTTGCGAGTCACTCTCTTATCCTAGGTTGGTAGCGCACTCACCTCACACACTGAGTTCCGTTGTTCGATACCCAGGAACGGGTGGAAGGTATGTCACTGATGTCAGCTAGGTCTGTATAATTTGTATCATGTACTCGTAGAAATACGAGTACATTATTATTATCGGAGAGAGTCAGGTTCCATTCGAACCTAACTACCTCCGATCCCTTAGGCACTGCATAATCCATACTGATTTACCGCTTCCAAGTGAACGTAATAAGAATGTATTTTCAAAATGAATCGTTTAATAGCGCGAAAATTTTTGTTTATGATAATTGCTGATTAATAGAGGGTAAATTATTTACTTGAATGACTTATTATTATTATTATATTGAAAAAGAAGCGTTAAACCGGTAGGGGTCATACAGCACTTGGGAAATAATGGATAGGAGGCGGTCGGGAATGGTGGTGCGTCGGGAAGTACGTGAAGACAAGTTAAGCGCGCTTTTCATAATCCGTAACAATTGTTTACTTAACTAAATTGTCTGAGGAATCCCTCGAGTGGCAAGATTATATTATCATAATAATTCACAGATGGTAATTATCTTGGTGGAGTACAGTAAGTTCAAGCTTGGGAGTGGAAGTTAAGCCGTGGCGGAGGAGGAGAACAGTGACTTCAAGCCTAGTAGTGGAATTCAAGTCATGGTGAAAGGAGTACCGTGACTTCAAGCCTGGGAGTGGTAGTCAAATCATAGGGAAGGAAGAGTACTGTGACTTCAAGCCTAGAAGTGAAAGTCAAATCATGGCGAAGGAGTAACGTCACTCTAGATTGAAGACAAACAGTAAATAACTTCATGGAAACAACTGAAATTGAAGTGACCTGTAGTTATGTTTTCAGTTCACAGGACTGAGGCCATGAACCAGTCAAAATGGTTTGCAGTCATGTTTATAGGTCACCTGTTAGGGGCTTTGATGCAGTGTAAATGATCTGTGGTCGGATTATTTACATTCACAAGAGCTGTGAGTCAGTGGAGATGACCTGTATTCTTGCTTAAAGGTCACCTGACAGAGCTTTAAGGCAGTAGAAGTGATCTCATCTGTAGTCATACTTAAATGTCACCTGAAAGAAATTTTAAGGCAGTGGTTATGCATGAGGGTATATTGACAAGGGACCTTGCTTGAAAGTCACTAGGGTTTGAAGATTTGATGTTCATTGGGCTTTGAAGGCTTGAAGGTCACCGGCTTTGAACCCGTGTAAATGGTCTGCAGTCATGCTTAAAGTCAACTAACAGGGCAATTTGCCATTAAAAGTCCTCACTAAATCTAAACGTAGGGGGTTTAAAAGATAAAAGTAGGGTTTAATTAATTAAAACAAATGTGGACTCAGTATAAAGAATGTTTCCAAGAAGGTTTTTTTTTGTTTAAAACCAATGTAAATAATTCATTATATTCCACATACTAATGTTAATTGTTCAATATGTCCCACCACATACTAATGTTAATATAATATTATGTCCGACCACATTAGTTCAAAAGTTCTTTATGTCTTACTACGTTCTAATGATAACTCCTTATGGTCCTAAACACTAATACCATTTGTTCATTATCGCAGACACGCTTAATGCTCCACTGCACACTAATATCAAAAGCCCCTTAGTTTCAAATTATACACCAATTAACCTTCAATTAAGGAAATTTAATTGAATCAATAATGCTGTTGTACTTCGAACTCACCTTCAAAGATATAATTTGGTCAACTAGTCTCAGCACGATTTTGCGGAGAGGCATCCTCGACTTACGAAGAACAGAAAAGCACAATTCCGTGACTGGAACAGTACACAAATAACCCGTCCAAAAAAGAGAAACTTACGACGACGTTTCGGTAGGACTTAGACCATTTACAAGTCACACTGACACGAAAGAATGAGGGAACCAGTATATATAGCTTAGGGAGACAGGGACGGGACAAAGAGAGGAAGATAAAGAGGCATTGGTAGTTGCAACGCTGGTAGTGAAAGTAGTAGCAGTAGTAGTCGTCGTAAGCTTCTCTCTCCTATGTGCTGGTTATTTGTGTATTGCCTTATTGCCTTGTGTATCTGCCATGGCAGATCAACAATAATTTCTTGGATCAAAAGTTCGTTACCTGAGTCAAGGCACCTCCACCGACAGCTTTAAATTTTCCTTTGAACAGCAATCGGGTGTGATTAAGCTTATGAAGCTTCAATAGTGCTAAGCCATGCAGTTAACATTATTTTACATAAAAATGTTATTTCTGCATCTGTCACATACTGACAGATGCTGAAATTACATACGGACATGCACGCTTGTACGCAGACACACAAATACAGATAGACAAGCAGACAGACAGAAAAAGAGAGAGAGAGAGAAATGCAGACAGCCGAGGAGCAACAAAACATTTTCCACATCCACCTCCGCTTAATCCCTAACTCTTCCTCATCATCATAAGTCATCCTGACGTTAATACATTGTTGTTGTGCTCGGATCCCTTCAATCAATGCACCAGTTTATTTCTTTGTATTTTTTTTTTTGGCAAGGTTTTCGTTCCTTTATACTTCCTGTCATCTACAGAAATTAACCCTAACATTAGCACAAATAAAATTCAATAATGTTATACATTAATGCTTTTATATATTAATTTTATTTTATTTTGTTAACACATCGGCCGCCTCCCACCAAGGCAGGGTGGCCCGAAAAAGAAATACTTTCATTATACACTCCATCACTGTCTTGTCAGACGCGCGCTTACACTACAGTTATAAAACTGCAACATTAACACCCCTCCTTCAGAGTGCAGACACTGTACTTTCCATCTTCAGAACTCAAGTCCGGCCTGCTGGTTTCCCTGAATCAATTCATGAATGTTACCTTGATGACACTCCAACAGCACGTCAAGTCCTAAAATCCATTTGTCTCCATTTACTCCTAACACGCTCAAGCATGCTTGCTGGAAGTTCAAGCCCCTCGCACACAAAGCCTCCTTTACCCCCTCCCTCCAACATTTCCTAGGCTGACCCCTACCCCGCCTTCCCTCCACTACAGATTTATACACTCTCGAAGTTATTCTATTTAGTTCCATCCTCTCTACATGTCCGAACTACCTCAACCCCTCCTCAACCCTCTGGATAATAGTTTTGGTAATCCCGATCCTCATCCTAATTTCCAAAGTACGGATTCTCTGGGTGTGAGTTGGACCTGACTGTCTTGTGCTGCTGGGTCTGGTGCCGAGCTCCTTCCTTAAGTGTAGGTAACCAGACTGGGTGGGTCATTAGGCTAATCCAGGGGGGGATGGGAAATGGACCTGCTCTGCATGGGTCAGTAGGCCTGCTGCAGTGTTCCTTCTTTCTTATGTTCTTATGTTCTTATGACATTTCCACCCATTCTCATACATTCTCTCATGCATTCCCCTCTTTGCTTCCATAGATAAAGTTCTTTGTCTCCACAGACTCCGCAGTCCACCAGTCACCTTTTTTCCCCTCGTCATTTCTATGATTCACCTCATGTGACCATCGTTACAGATGAAGCCTGCTGTGTAGGCGAAACGTTTGGGAAATAAAGATTCCTAACTTATTGCGCATGTGGGAAAAAAATATATGAAAGACATAAATTAAGTAAAAATAAGGAGAAATAATAAAGTTAAAATGAAAGAAAGAATGTATAATAAAAAAGATTATTTAAATTTCAAAAAAAAAAAAATAGCATTAATAATTAAAAATAAAATTAATGAAAAGGAATATTAATACTTGAAAATAATATTTAACAATGAAGAAGAATAAATAATTAAGAATGTTTAATACCTGGAAATAATATTAATAAAAAAAAGAGAATAATAAAATAAAAACATTTAATAATGATTAAAGATTATATAATAATAGAATATCAATAATGAAAAAGAATATTAATGAAAAAAATATCTAATTTAAAATAATAATGAATAATAATGAATAAAGGAATATTTAAGAATAAAAAAAGATATTTTATAATGAACAGGATTTTTTCTTTACTTCTTTCGGGCAATTTTAAAAGCATTTGAAAACAGATGACGGCCAGAATGCTTCACTGGGAAGAATTATTGGGTAATTTGGGTCTGTACAGCGGCAGATAATGTGGTGGTCAGGTGGTATGGGTGGCGTGGGTGGTCAGTAGTTGTCGGTGGGCGGGTGGCATGGGTGGTCATGTGGTATTGATGGCTGTGGTCGTAGTTGGGATGGAAGTGGTGGAGATTTTTGGGGGTTGTGGTGGTAACTTCAGGGTTTTTTGAGCTGTGTAAGATGTTTAAATCCCAATCCATCGAAGGATCAAAACGCGTTCCTTGAGACTTTATCAAAAATTCTGGCTGAAGAAATTGAGGCAGAGACATCCCTGTATGAAGACAACGTGAATCTAATGAGAATAAAAACAGGAGCAGATCAGGTATGACTAAAAACGGATGAGGACAAGCTGTAGGATTAGTAAGGTAAGTGACTGTTAGAACTGAACTCCAGCAAATGCAAACTTGAGAAATTCGGGGAAGAGCAAAGAACACAGGAAACAGAGTGCAGGCTTGGAGGGCAGGATGAGCAAATGCTAAAGATTATTTTCAAAGAGAACCAAGGGTGAGAATAGTTTCGAGTATATCGCCAGATGTGAATATCACGCGAATACTGAATAACCTCTCAATAAACGAGAGTCCGGCAAATCTAAGGCTCCTCAACAAGGAGTCATTCAGAATACTATATTCGACATATGTCAGGCTCATCTTGCAATATGCAGCACTGTTATGGAATCCGCATGTCAAGAGGTGGAACAAGTACAGAGGTATACCACGAGATTACTCCCTGAGGGAAGGGGTGTGATCGTTTAAAAAAGACTAAACCAGCTAAACATTGGAGGACAGAAGTACTAGAGGGTATATAACGAAGAAATTGATAGGGTGGACAGGGACAGACTGATCGAGAGGCAGGAATCAGGTACATGAGGGCACAGCTGGAAGTTAAAATACAAAAGGCTCAAAGGGATGTTAGGAAATATTTCCTTAGCTATAAAGTAACTAGAAAGTAGAACGGCATAGACAACACATTGGCAAAGGCAAGAACCACACACAGTTTTAAGAATAGGTATGATAAGGCTCACGCAGAAAGGAGAGAGAACTCTGTAGCGAGCGGCTAGCAGTGAGGTGGGGCCAGGATCTGAGAGCTCCAGACACTACATGTTAGGGTACACAGACACACACACACACACACACACACACACACACACACACACACACACACACACACACACACACACACACACACACACACACACACACACACACACACCACACACACACACACACACATACACGCACGCACACACACACACACATTCCGCCACTAAGGATGCTCTCTCATCTCAACGACTCTCGACATTGCCAGCTTCCACACACGTACTGCCGTGCTGGAGGGTCCTTTTCTACCTCGAGCTTAACGATGACAGTTGTGACGCGGCAGCTGTAAACTGGTATGTATGTGTATGCTCACCAAATTGCACTCACCGAGTTGTGTTTGCTTGGGTCGAGACTCAGCACCTGACTACTCCTAGACTACTTTGATTGGTGTCATTAGTTTCTGGCGTCTTAGGCACTTTCATTTTGAATCTTGAATATCTTTCAGGTCATACTATTTTTCATCCCCCTCCCCCCGAGACTAAATAAATATGTTTTTTCATCCTACTGGGGTGCAATGTGTTTTAACCTTCAACCTGCATCCCTTTACTTCCAACGGTCTGCCCCTATCTACCTTATCAGTTTCTCTTAATATTTCATATATATAAATCTTGTTTCCCCATGTCTTTCTCTCCGTCAGGTTCAATTCTTTCAGTCTCTCATCACTGTGCATTTCTCTATGGTCTGATTGCAAACGTATAGTCCTCATCGAGCTACTGCACCACCTTGATCAAATTTGGGCTCCATGCCATTGCCATCTGCTTAATGATTGGCCTGTCTTATGTCGTATGTATAGTTTTGAAGGAGTCATTGTTCAAGGTCCTGAGTTATATTAATTTTGAATAAGGAACTGACGTTATACGATGTGTATGTAATTCTGGTGATATGTTTACTGTTTGTTATGTTTACCAAAAGAATTTATACTCTTTGAAATATGCAGTTTCTCTCCACCCATGGTGTAAATCTGTGGTCTATCCTCTTTGACCTTCAAATTTCATAACCTTGTGTGTGTGTGTGTGCGTAGGAGAAATAAAGATCGAGGGGGAAATCTCATAAATCCTATTTAACAAGGCAAAGGTTGACATTTTCCTGGGAAGACGCTGAGAGAGAGAGATTGAATCTACTCAGGAAATATATATATATATATATATATATATATATATATATATATATATATATATATATATATATATATATATATATATATATATATATATATATATATATATATATATATATATACATACATCCAGAGTTTAATTTATTCACCACTTTACGGATTAAAGCATTATTAACTGGTGGTAAACAGGTTCCATGCAATCTTAATGAGCGTCGTGTAGTCGACAGCCTTTAAGCTCCATTAACTAACCAACCCTATGCGTGACTACCATTGACAATAGCCAGCGAATACGGACAGGGAGAACAAACCACTCTCAATTGTTTTTCGATCATTCCCCAAGACTTAAATAACATTCGTTCTACCTATTCTCTGCTGTCAGCAATAATATGCATACATTCTACATTGCTACTTTATCACCTTCAGCACACCATATACCTTCTCCAGTACGCCTTCAACCTTCTTCAGAATTTTACCTCCTGCAGAACCCTACCTTTTCCAAAATTCATTATACGTTCTTCAGTTATCTGTCTACCTTCTTCAAAACTCTGTCGTTCTAATTCAATAATGTTTATTCATCTTCAAACACTTTAGATAAATTAATGTTTTTCCACGCCTTTCCGCAATTCCACATCCTCTCTACACCTTCCCGTCAAACTCTTCTCGACTTCTCCCCACCTGTATATCTTACCACCATTATTGCGTCCCCTTCAGCGCCTACACTTCGTTCTCCTCTTTCCACAATCTATGCGTTATCTCTCGCTCTCTCCTCGCTTTCTATCCGCCTCATTGTACTTTCTCACTCCTCCCCAGTAAACACAACACTCTCACCCCTGTCCTTTCCTCTTCGCAACTTTCTACCCACTCATCATCCCTCCCCACAACTCTGTACCCCTCTTCTCATGCCCTCATCCCCTCCCCTCACCTCCTCCCCGTCCCCCAAGCATATCTACCTTCTTAATTAACATCATCATGATTCCTATGTGGGAAGGTATCCAGACAAATAAAATACCAAAACGCTTGTCCTCAGCAGTATTCTGGTCATTTTTAAAGTTTATTATAAAGTGCCTGGCGTCTCTTTTATAAGTAGAACGAGGTTGCGTTGCATCGGGGCATCCCACTTGATGGTCTGACATCGTTACTGATAAAATAAGCGTAGGATGTAGTCACCTGCGACAAATCCATGCTGCTTTTTCCTCATGTAAACTCTGTGAAAAAGATGAGTCGGCCGACCTATACCATTATTTAGTTGAGTGTCGAATTGTCAGTGACTTTAGGCCAGGTTTAATAGCGTTCTGGTAACTATGTAATTCCTTTATTTCCTACTGGGTGTTTGAGGATATCTTTGCTGCCCACCCTGAATTTTCCTGCATTCAGTAGCAGTCTAGTGATGCCCCAGTTGTATGTAAATGCACAATGAATACATAGAGAACTGTTGGTGTGTATTATATATTTATTTATTTTTTATTATCACACTGGCCGATTCCCACCAAGGCAGGGTGGCCCGAAAAAGAAAAACTTTCACCATCATTCACTCCATCACTGTCTTGCCAGAAGGGTGCTTTACACTACAGTTTTTAAACTGCAACATTAACACCCCTCCTTCAGAGTGCAGACACTGTACTTCCCATCTCCAGGACTCAAGTCCGGCTTGACGGTTTCCCTGAACCCCTTCATAAATGTTACTTTGCTCACACTCCAACAGCACGTCAAGTATTAAAAACCATTTGTCTCCATTCACTCCTATCAAACACGCTCACGCATGCCTGCTGGAAGTCCAAGTCCCTCGCACACAAAACCTCCTTTACCCCCTCCCTCCAACCTTTCCTAGGCCGACCCCTACCCCGCCTTCCTTCCACTACAGACTGATACACTCTTGAAGTCACTCTGTTTCGCTCCATTCTCTCTACATGTCCGAACCACCTCAACAACCCTTCCTCAGCCCTCTGGACAACAGTTTTGGTAATCCCGCACCTCCTCCTAACTTCCAAACTACGAATTCTTTGCATTATATTCACACCACACATTGCCTTCAGACATGACAACTACACTGCCTCCAGCCTTCTCCTCGCTGCAACATTCATCACCCATGCTTCACACCCCTCTTTGCCTCCAAGGACAAAGTTCTTTGTCTCCACAGACTCCTAAGTGCACCACTCACCCTTTTCCCCTCATCAATTCTATGATTCACCTCATCTTTCATAGACCCATGCGCTGACACGTCCACTCCCAAATATCTGAATACATTCACCTCCTCCATACCCTCTCCCTCCAATCTGATATCCAATCTTTCATCACCTAATCTTTTTGTTATCCTCATAGCCTTACTCTTTCCAATATTCACTTTTAATTTTCTTCTTTTGCATACCCTACCAAATATATATATATATATATATATATATATATATATATATATATATATATATATATATATATATATATATATATATATATATATATATATATATATATAATATATACATATTATATCATATATATATATATATATATATATATATATATATATATATATATATATATATATATATATATATATGTATATATATACATATATATATATATATATATATATATATATATATATATATATATATATATATATATATATATATATATATATATATATATATATATTATATATATATATATATATATATATATATATATATATATATATATATATATATATATATATATATATATATATATATATATATATATATATATATATATGCAAAACAACCACTGTGAAAGAATAGAGAAATTCCAAACTTTCGTGACTACTCACATTATCAAGGAACAATAAAAGTAATGCATCAAAGGAAGGCATATAAAGGGTCTAGCCCACACCTCATTATCACATCCCACAACACAGCAACACCTGACGCGCGACTCATAAGAAAGGGAACACTGTAGCAGGCCCGCTGGCCCAACTAGGAAATATCCAGTGGTCCCTTTCTTATGAGTCGCGCATCAGGTGTTGCTTTGTTGTGGGATGTGATAATGAAGTGTGGGCTAGACCCTTTATATGCCTTCCTTTGATGCATTACTTTTATTGTTCCTTGATAATGGAGTAGTCACGAAAGCGCTTGCAATTTCTCTATTCTTTCACAGTATATTCTGAAATTACCTGTTTACTGTGATCTTATTGCATATATATATATATATATATATATATATATATATATATATATATATATATATATATATATGTGTGTGTGTGTGTGTGTGTGTGTGTGTGTGTGTGTGTGTGTAACTGTAAATTAGTTCATGTGTGTACTAGCGTGTATATGTGTAACATACTCAGCTATGTAATATTCATAGAACGGAATAACAACTCATAGCTGATGTGATGTATATTTTTTTAATATAAAAATGCCATAAGGCTAGCGCCATTAACTATACTTTGACATATGACTACAATGTTATTTACCAATTTATACATGTACTTAGATATGTTGTCATCCAACTTTCTCTCTCTCTCTCTCTCTCCCTACCTATGTATCTATCTATCTACCTATCTATCTATCTTTCCTCTATCTGCAGTCAGATATAATGTGTGACATCCAAATTTCTCTTCCACCTCACTCGTTCCTCTGTCTCCCATGTACAATTTCTCTTGCCACTCGCTCTGAGATTAGGGAGATATCTTCATAAAAATTCAATTTCTCCTGTGTATGGGAATGGCTGTTTTGAGAGATGGCAATTCCCAAGTGATTGAAACACAATCTATCCTGGAATGTAACCTATGATGCTTCTCTTGTTGGAAAAACTTGACGATATCCTCACTGCCCTTCCAGAGTTTGCCAGCTCAAGCTTGTAGATTTCAACACCTTATAGAAGCACCACACAGTGGGATTGAATACGACTGGGTAACAAAGTTTGCTATACTTCCCACTGTGTAATTATCTTAATAGATTAGGGTAGCAGCACACTATTGATTTATTTAGAGTTGCTAAATAAAATATCCGTCTCTCCCTAAACTCTTTCCTCGTCAAAGAGAGAAAAAAGTCACAATACCGTGACTGGAACGATACACAAATAACCCGCACATAGAAGAGAGGAGCTTACGACGACGTTTCGGTCCGATTTGGACCATTTACAATTTCATCCCTTTCGCTTCCCCTCACATCCTTTCTTACCACGCCCCTCATTCCTCCCTCCCTCTCTCTCTATCTCTCTCTCTCTCTCTCTCTCTCTCTCTCTCTCTCTCTCTCTCTCTCTCTCTCTCTCTCTCTCTCTCTCTCTCTCTCTCTCTCTCTCTCACTCTCTCTCCTTCTCCCTGGGAATCTCTCACCTCACTCCCCCCCCCTTGCTATCCCTTAACCCCCGCATCTCCCCGCCTCATTAAACCTCCTCACGAAGGTATACAGGCGTAACACATGGGGATTTATCTCACCTCATTAGCATGTTTAATCATAATCGCTAATTATGGCACTTAAACTCCAGGAATAATTATTTATTTTTGTTTAAAAGCGACGTTATAGCATTATTATGACGCAAAT
>NC_091336.1:25028211-25065711 GCF_038502225.1 Cherax quadricarinatus | reverse complement strand
ACCACCACTATCACCACCATCACCATCACCACCATCATCACCACCATCACCATTACCAACACCACCATCATCATCTTCCCACCACAATGCAGACAACTACTATGCACCATTACTCACGACATCACCATCAGTTCTACCACCTCCCCCACCACCGTCGCCACCACCGCTGCCACCACCACCAAAGCCACCACCACCATCCTCCACCACAACCCACCACCACCCACAACCACCACCCATCACCACCACCCCCCACCACCACCACCACTACTAGTACTACTACTACTACTACTACTACTACTACTACTACTACTACTACTACTACTACTACTACTACTACTAAATAAAAAATGCTGAACTAACAAAAACGGCAGCCTCGTCAACTCTCGTAACTAAAAACTTAACACAGAACCAGCTTCCCCCCCTCTACCCCACATCCCATTTTTTATCTTATCCTTCAATTTCCTCTATCCTTCTCTTCATCCCTTCATCATTACCTCCACCCTTCTTCCATTCCTCTTTTCTGATTGCAATAATAAATATTCTCATCTCTACACTCGTTGGAAATATAACCACATTCATATTCTCCAAACGTTGCATATAAGACGCAGGGAAATTTTTAGTAAGCGTTTGGCATGCATTAGCCTGAGCCATTACAGGTTTGGCTACGTAAATTCTCGTCTAAATCGACTCTAAGATCGTCTCGCATTGGGAGGAAGGGAAAAGTTGTTTGATGCCATCCTTGTGTCGTTCTTATGCATTTCTCTGACTCCACGTTTATCCTTTCTGTTTTTGGGGTCTAAGATAGCCATTCAGGGAAAGAAGAGAGGAAAAGGAGGAAGAGGACGACTCTTACCCCGCCTTCCTTCCACGACAGATTTATACACTCTCCAAGTCATTCTGTTTTGTTCCATCCTCTTGAAATGTCCAAACCATCTCAACAACCCTTCCTCAAACCTCTGGATACTACTTTTAGAACCCCACACCTCCTTCCAATCTCCAGGCTGCTGATTCTTTGCATAACATTCACACCAAACACTGCCCTCAGACACATCTCCTCCACAGCCCGTAGAGAAGTGTGGTTTGAAGGACGAATAGAGAAATTTCTGAAAGAGAAGGGTGAGAAATGCCAGAGGAAGTGTTAGAGGAAGAGAAAATGGTCAGAACAAGGTGAGGAAAATGAACTGAAAGAGGAGAAGGGTGAGA
The DNA here is from genome assembly GCF_038502225.1 of Cherax quadricarinatus. NCBI lineage: Eukaryota > Metazoa > Arthropoda > Malacostraca > Decapoda > Parastacidae > Cherax > Cherax quadricarinatus. The sequence continues at coordinate 25,064,508 of NC_091336.1, read as the reverse complement.
CAAAGTACGAAATATATCTGAAATTGAAAGAAAAAATCTTAAAATGTGGAGGAGGTGCAGGGCCTGAGAGTTAGAGAAGGTGGAGAGCGAAAACGAAGAGAAAAGGTGAAGGAAGAAGATAAAGAGAACGACAGGAACCTATCCACTTCCGAAGTTCACCGCTGATCGCGGTCACTTAAGGTTATTTTTCTCAGAATTAATCCTGTGGGAAGTATAATCTCGTTTTGGCAAGAGCAGCAGTTTGAGTGGGCTTCAAGACTCCTCCAGAGGGAATTTTCCAGGAGACTCGTTCCTTTTTTTTTTTTTTACCTTCGTGTCGTCTCTGGAGAAGTTATCTCATATTTGAGGAAGAACTCTTCTGACCATTTCATCCACGATTACCTCCTTCAGAAACGACCGCGTGGCCAGCAGAAGCACCTCTTCAGAACTGACCCAGCTTGTGGCCATTACCCCTGATCATCTGGCTCAGAGGTCGCGCCTTCCAGAAATGACTTGGAAGCGAGGATCAGCGTTGAGACAGCTAGATGTGGACCCGAGCCCTGGCAGATCGTAAACACGAGTCTCTCCTAACAAGCTCCCTTTTCAACTTGTGCGCCTCTCTACGATAGTTAAATCTCTCCTTTACCCCTTTCCTTGGCAAAGAATTCTGAAATCAAAAACGATATAAGTCATCGTATTGGTTCTTTTCCTCAGGCTGAAATCTTCAAAATATATCAGGATGAAAAATATTCAGCTGAGAATTTGAAAGTTAATTCCGTGGGTGTTTCCTTCCCCTCCATTCTTCATATGAAATTAGGTTTGATGACAGACCTTTAAAAACCTTTCTTGCTTAGTTTTCTCGTGTTAATTCCTCTCAGAAGTATCAGATTGAAATATAGTCTATTGAGCATTGTTATTCTCATGACAACTTTTGAGTAACAAGAGATCTTTTTCCTCAACCTTCTTCACTGTTGAGGTTTCTCTATAAATGAAATTGCGCATTAACTGAGACCTCCCTATTAGTGTTCCACTCTGAGTATAATCAGTTTTGCCTTTGTTCTCAATTTTATCCCAGTTCTTTCAGAACTAGGTTGAGCAGAGAGAGACCACTTTTGTCAAAACCATATCGTTTTGGCTTCCGTACATTAATCTTCCTTCTCAATTGCCCTTAATAAATAAACCTTAATATGTCGTGAGACGGAGAGAGGAAGGGAAGGAGGAACAGAGAAAAGAAAAAGAAGAAGAGGGAAAGGAGGGGAAAAAGGGAGGAAGGGTGAGAATGAGGAAAAGGTGGAGGAAGAAAATAAGTAAGGATAGGAGCTTTTTCTCAAGTAGGAATCACACACTTCAAGTCGGTCATTTGCCGTCGCCACTCTCTCCTTGACACCGTCCACCTCTCAGACAAAAGCCACTCGAGCGGGATTTCCTCCAGCAGCGCAAAAGGTGTACCTAATACCTTCTGGGTAGCGAGTGGGGGATGCCCAGCACCATCTGGAGAACAAAAAACAATATACCCAACACTCTCTGGAGAGCAAAAAGAGTACGTAACACCTCATAAAGAGCTATAGGTGAATCAAGTTCCCATTGCCACCAGAGGAAGAGAAAGATATACCAAATACTCCCAGGGACAAAAATACTGCCTTCACTGAATATCCCTCGCAATCTAAATTAACTTCTTAAGTGCACCAGCATGTCTCTCAGGCTCGTGAAGGAGCAAAATTTAAGGTTTATTATTATTATTATTATTATTATTATTATTATTATTATTATTATTATTATTATTATTATCATTATTATTATTATATTCATTAAGAATCGCTAAACCCGATAAGTACTATACATAGCCTGGGAACAGGATGTAATCAAATTTTATCCGAGAAAAGGAGGAAGTGGCTCTAATTTCTTGTATCAAGAGCTCTTCGACATGATGGTATCCCTTACAGTGCAGCTGTAAAGGCTTCTATCAGGGGTTAATAGTGTCGAAACCTCAATCAAGGCCTCCACGTGGGGGTTAATGGTGTCGAAGCCTCAGTCAAGACCGCCATGAACAGTTAATAGTGTCGAAACCTCAATCAAGGCCTCCATGTGGGGGTTAATGGTGTCGAAGCCTCAGTCAAGACCGCCATGAACAGTTAATAGTGTCGAAGCCTCAATCAAGTTCTCCATGAGTTACTGATGGAATCGAAGCTTCTATCATGGCTTTACTGAAGGTTTGATGGTAACTCACTCTCCTTCATGGTTCCTCAGATACGTTGAACCTAGAAATCTGTCGTCTTCCTGCTCGTTAATCGATTATCAACTGTCTCCTCTCGTTGAGAAAAATAAAACTATTTTTTTTAGAGACTGGGTTTCGTATGGTAGGAGAGGATTCGTTAACTACCGGGGTTCGTTAACTACATTGCTTTCTTACCTACTGTGGTTTGTTAGCTACCGGGGACGGTTAACAACGGGTGTTAATTAAGCTAATGGAGTTCGTTAGCTAACAACGTCCGATAGTTTATATAATTCGTATGCATGTGAGGTTCATTTGTTACCAGGATTTGTTTGTTCCTAGGATTTGTGTCTATACGGGGGATCTTGAGCTACCGATGGTTCTTTAACAATCCGAGTTCATTACCTTTGAGGGTTCGTTATCTATCGAGGCTCGTTAGCTGACTGAATTTGTTAAATACGTTAGTTATCGGAGGTCTTAGTAATGGGGTTAAAAATACATAATATATATATATATATATATATATATATATATATATATATATATATATATATATATATATATATATATATATATATATATATATATATATATATATATATATATATATATATATATATATATATATATATATATATATATATATATATATATATATATATATATATATATATATATATATATATATATATATATATATATATATATATATATATATATATATATATATGCAATAAGATCACAGTAAACAGGTGATTTCAAAATATGCAAAACAACCACTCTGAAAGAATAGAGAAATTCCAAGCGCTTTCGTGACTACTCACATTATCAAGGAACTATAATGATAATGTGAGTAGTCACGAAAGCGCTTGGAATTTCTCTATTTTTTCAGAGTGGTTGTTTTGCATATATATATATATATATATATATATATATATATATATATAAAGGACAGCCATATAGCAGGTTCAGCGATGTACCACTATGCTACTAAGTTTAAATTGGAAGATTTCACTGACAGCACGTCTGTGACATGTCTGTGTCAGCGATACCAGCTGCTCTACTGTAAGGTCACATCAGGTGCAGTGACACAGATATGACAGGGAGCGATGGAGAAAGAGAGAGAGAGAGAGATAGATAGAGAGAGAGAGAGAGAGAGAGAGAGAGATCCTTAGGTTCTTAATGCCTGCTCCTGCCACCCTGCCACACACACTATACGTGAATAATTAAGCAAAACATAAATGATATAATATCCTGAAAATTTATGCCTAATTATTAGTCTAGATGAGGAGAGAGGAGCATAAATATGAAATAAAATGAAAATATATGAACAGATGTGGAAATTAATAGCGCAATTCAGAAAAAAAATGTTTAAATAATGAGGCTGTTGTGGTGTTTTTTATGTGTGTGTGTGTGTGTGTGTGTGTGTGTGTGTGTGTGTGTGTGTGTGTGTGTGTGTGTGTGTGTGTGTGTGTGTGTGTGTACTCATCTAATTGTGGTTTCAGGGGTCGATTCATAGCTCCTGGCTTCGCCTCTTCACTGGTCGCTACTAGGTCTACTCTCTCCTTGCTCCATGAGCTTTATCATACCTCTTCCTAAAGCTGCCTATGGATCCTGCCTCCACCGCATCATTCTTCAGATTGTTCCACTTCCAAACATCCCTGTGACTCCTCTGAATCTTCAGCTTCCAATTGTGACCTCTTGTTGCTGTGTTGCATCTGTGAGACATCCTGTCGCTATTCATCTTGTCAATTTCTCTCAGTATTTTATATGTCGTTATCCTGTCACCCCAATCCCTCCTGTCTTCCAGTGTGGTCAGGTCAACAGATTTCCAATGGTTGTACAGCAGCTGTTGCAGAATGATGAATTAACAGCGAGGCAACAGAGGAAAGAATAACAGTAATGGTGGAAGTAAAGGGTTGTGATACCCTGACCAGATTTGTTGGTAACCAGAAACTGGGCATCTGGTACATACTTTCCTTTGAATAACAGTAGAGTAACAAAAGTGGTGAGACAGCAGCAGTACTAATATTGTAGAGTTAGTTGTAGCCGACAACTTTTATCCATTTCCGTCTCTCATGCTTTCCCTCCAGTTTTCACGTCGGCAATAACCGGAGGGAGTGGAAGCTGGGGAGAAAGCCTTCTGCTTTTCTAACCTTGTCTCTTACATATAGATAAAGATAGATTTCAGTAGTCCTAAATGCAGATTGAGGCAGACAGATTTTTTCAGTGTGGCCCTGCTAGTCCTCTTTTATCTCTCTTTCCCATGTGGAGCAAAAAGAAAAACAACAACAAAATCACAGCCACATAAATCCTCTGAACACCTTCACACGAAACAATATCTGCGCTTGTCAGCCATTATGTAATAAACGAGGCAACTTCACCCATTAGCCAAAGTATGACCAGCACACCTGAGGCCCCCATTGATCCTTCCCACCCCCATCACCCGACCTCTTACCCCGATCACCCCCACCTATCACCTTCATCCCTTTACCTCACCCCTATCATCTCCCCATCCTTATCACATCACCCTCCCTTCGCTGCCAGCCTTATCCACTTCATCACTTCCCTGCCTCATAAATTACCCACCATCCACAACAACCTACCACCCACCACATAAACTGCCCAGGAAAGTAAGGATGGCCAAGAAAATAAAACAGGTTGTATATGTAAAAAAATTGTGGAAGAAATGTTAGGGGCATTCTGAAATATCATGTACAAAGCATAATTGAGCCACAAGATGTGACCTAAACAAGAAACACGAAGTTTTGAGACTATGGAACAATACTCTTCTCCAGACTGAGGGGCTGACCACCTCAAAACTTCAAGAGTGATGGACTGATTACATCGTCTGCACGCCTCTTCTGCTGCTATCAACTTTTCTGTACTCGACTGAAAAATAAAGATACTTAACTGTTGCATTTATGTCTTACCTAACAAGAAAGATGTTACTGAATTTCCCCACTGAACTGGAAAGCTGGTCAGGCATAAGAGAAGCACTGAAAAGTTCATGAAGACCTAGAAAGTGTAAGAAAGGTCCTAAGGAGTTTGTCAGATATATGCAGAGTGGAAAACAAAGTATAAGGGAATAAGAGTGGAGAATGTCATTCAAGGAAACACAGAAAAGAACAAAAAATGGGTATATAACGTAGTGAAAAAGGAGAGGGAAGAAGAGAAATCTATAGCAGAGTCAAATGAAAATGAAAGAAATGGAAGAAATATGCCTAGATGAAAGAAAACAAGAGAGTACAAATCAGGAGGCAGAACTTGGGGAAGACTCAAACTCGGTAAATATCACGACAGCCATGAGGATGACGGGGTGGATATTGAGAACTTTCAAAACAAGGGAAATATTTCCAATGGTGACACTCTTCAAGTCGCTAGGAGAAATATCACAGCTGGAACAAATACAGAGACCGTTTAAGGCGCACATAGAACCAGTAAAGCACTTAAATTACTGGGAACGCCTTAAAGCCTTGAACATGTACTCACTGGAGCGTAGGAGAGAGAGATACATGATAATATATAGGACCCGCCATAACAGCATACTGGAGTGAGAGATATAGGAGGAAATGCAATATAAACCCAGTGAGGAGCAGGGGCGCGGTGGGCACAGTAAGGGAACACTGTATCAACATTCGCATCAATATTCATCTTACCAGAAGATATCAGAAATGCGGCTGGAACAAGTGTAGAAGCCTTCAAGAGGAAACTGGCCAAGTGTCTTCACCAAGTGCCAGATCAACAAGGCTGTGATTGATATATGGGGCAGCGGGCCTCCAGCAGCAACAGCCTGGTTGACCAGGCAAGCACCAGAAGAGTCTGGCCCATGGCCAGGCTCCGAGAGTAGAGAGACTCTCAAAACTCATCAAAGGTATATCAAAGGTAAGGTAAATGACCCCATCAATGCACACTCACCGTAATTATCTACCCAACCCCCATTATCCACTTCCCCATCATTCCATCTCTCATCCGCATCATCTCCTCCTGCCCCGCTCACCCCCATCTCTCATCCCAAACTGATCTCCTCCCGTAACTCCCCCATCCCATCTTTTTTCTCGTGTCTGTTTTTCCTTTGTAAACGATAGGCCATCCTGAGTGATGGTAATTCCCATGTAACTGTAACTCCAACTTGGTTGAAGCGACACCTTTGTAGCCGCGGTATCTTTAGAACCTTGTATAGCATACTTATCAATATCTTCGTCGCCTTACGTAAATCTACCAACTCAGGCTAACTAATTTCAAGACTGTATATAAGCCCCAGTCTATATGATGAAATATGACAGTGAAACATAGCTAGCTCTTGTTCCCACTATGTAACATATACAACTACTGTGACATTTCACCGTGGCAGTGTTTTGCTCTCCAGAAACTTTGCTAAGCTATATAATAGTACAGTATAACAGCACACACTGAAGGCTGCCACAGAGGAGCAATACACTGCTGTTGTATCTAATCTTGATAAAAACTGTCTTTTTCTCCGTCCTTTCCTACTCCGTTTATTCCTCTATCATTTCCTCTTCCCTTTATTCCTCCATCCTCTCCTCTTCCCTCTTTTCTCGTATTCATTCCATTTCACTCTTATTACCTTCCTTCCAGTGTTCATTCATTACTCCACCAGTCACTTCAGTAGAGGCGTGGTGGAAAAAATGCTCTTGATGAAAGAAATTCGAGCTTCCTTTCCTTGGATCAAACCTGACTGCCTGCCGTTACCAAGGCTTTCTGTAACCCTTACATATTTAGGTCTTCCCGGTAAATATTCCTATAATGCTCCATCACTTTACCGTTGATCATCCTTTTCATCCCGTTTTATCCTGTTCATCGTTGTTCATCTTGTCTTACCTATTTCTCCCATTTTCACTACTAAATTGGCCTTTTCAGAAACTTCTGTTGCTTAAATGTGTCATTGAAACATCTGTTATTTATAATTCCCTTTGAAAATAGACCTTATTCTTTAATTACAACTGTTTAAGCGTCATTTCTAAAACCTGCAATATATGTCGCTAAAATGTCGTGTACAAGAAGTCTCCCCCTCTGGAATCTCGCCAAAAATAGAATATTTCCGCTACTTTGAGCTCAATTTCCAGCTTCTTCCAGTCGAGAAGCCAGTCCAAATCATCGCTATTTTAAATATCAGGGGCACAAGAAAATTCTCTAAAACATTTATCCGTACAATGCGAAGAAACGTTTGTTGCCGAAATATTTGGTGAGAGTGACCTTCCTACGTTAAAATGTCGGTCACTACGACGTCAATCTGTAAATTGTTCATTTCTACATCAAACATTGTTAAAACATTCCTAGCTTAACACTTAAGTGACCGACTGTTAAATACCACATAATATAACATTCATCACTTCTAAATGTCGCCGCTGAATTAATTAATAATAAATCTCACTTCATACTCCATTATCTCAATAATTTTGAAGTATGTCCGATTTAAGTCCATTGCTAAAATATCAACTTCTAAGACGACCCGTTCTAAAGTTTTTTTTTTCGCTTAAAATGGCATGTTTTTCACTAAAACACGTGTCTCTAAAACAATCGTCGCTAAAACATATGTCGCTAAAACATGTGTCGCTAAAACAATCGTCGCTAAAACATATGTCGCTAAAACATGTGTCGCTAAAACATATGTCGCTAAAACATGTGTCGCTAAAACATATGTTACTAAAACATGTGTCGCTAAATCATGTCACTAAAACATGTGTCGCTAAAACATATGTCGCTAAAACATGTGTCGCTAAAACATATATCGCTAAAACACGTGTCACTAAAACATATGTTACTAAAACATGTGTCGCTAAAACATATGTCGTTAAAACATGTGTCGCTAAAACATATGTCGCTAAAACATGTGTCGCTAAAACATATGTTACTAAAACATGTGTCGCTAAAACATATGTCGCTAAAACATGTGTCGCTAAAACATATGTCGCTAAAACATGTGTCGCTAAAGCATGTGTCGCTATAAAATGTGCTGCTAAAACATCCGTCGCCAAAACGTTCGTCGCTTATATGTTCGTAGCTAAAGGCTACTGCTACTAAAACGTCCGACTCTAAAATATCAATAAACCATCCTGTTTCATTCTGTTTACGAGTATATCTTCGGTAGACCTTGAAAAAGCTGCTTAACTAATGACGATGCTAGAAAAGGTAAAGAAGATGTATGAGGCGACAAGATCAGTGAATGTGGTGAAGGAAGGAGACTACGAAGATCATGCAGTGAAAAAGTAGAGACATAAATACAGTATAATTTAGTGTTTATTGGTAAGGTACCGCTCACACTGTGTTATATGAAGTCACAAACAGTGACGCCATGAAGCTCACTGAGCGAAACGTGTGATATTAGGATGCATTTTTTAGGGATGTATATGAGTGCTTTATAAATAACCACAATAAAAATAGTGAAATTCTAAGCACTTTCGTGATTTCTCACATTATCAAGGCTGAGATTTCACCTTATTTGTGACCTCTCACACAACCCGTCCCACCGAGCGTGGGAGTGTAGTGAACATTTATTCATGTCACATATCAAGTAAATTTTTTGGGATATGTGACCTGTCCAAATCTTCCCTATCCTCCCACACTCCGTGGAAGGGGCTGTGTGTGAGGTCAAATGTGAGGTGAAATGTCAACCTTATGAATCATCTGTTCTATTAATATTACTGTTCTTTGATAATGTGAGAAATCACGAAAGCGCTTGGAATTTCACTATTTTTCAGAGTGGATTTTAATCTATGCATAACCTGAAGAATTTCACACCGGACACCAAACTGTTTACTGCATGAGCCTTTCCAAACCAATTTCACACTAGAGGCCAAATTCTGAGGTACATTCAATCTGGCGCGGAAAACGTCAGTCGTTTTGAAAAATGACATTTAGCTGGGAATGTGGCACATCCATCACGTGATTCCAGATATTTCTGACATAAGGCTTACTAAAAAAAATAGAGAAATTACTCCCTCAGTTTTTTCACTTGATCCCGTTTGGTACACAAACTTGGGCGTCGTACCTTGTCCATGTTAATAGACATTTTCGTTATTCTGACTGTAACAAAAATGCTTCAGAATACAATAAATGTTATTATGGAAGGTTCCTCTCTATCGTTATCAAGTCAAAACTTGGTAAAGTTCTATACAGACCGAAACGTTTCCACAGTATAAGCTGCCTTTGTAATTTCCTCTGGCAGACTGTAGTCAAGAAAAAATCATATCACTTATATAACTTTAATTGATTTCTCAGGAATTATAACGAAAAGAGTTAAAGAAAATAACCTTAATGTCACCAAGTTTGACCAGTTATTTATAAAATATTGATGGTAGCGCCCTCGGCTTAGAAAGAAACCCGGGTTCGACCCTAGGAAGGGTAAAGACACTGGGCAGGTTCTACACACCCGTTGCCTTGCTCACCTAAAAGCAAATAGGAACCCAGGTGTGAGACAAGTACTGTTGGTTGTATCCTGGAAGGTGAGAATATACCACTCATTACGCAAAGCTCTGAAATAAGCTAAGTTCGATGACAACTCTTAGCCGGTGCGTTTAACGGAGTAAATAATATTTTAATTACGAATACTGTTCTTCTTTCCATTTCTTCTTCTTCTTGTCCTCTTTATCATCATCATCATCATCATCATCATCATCATCATCATCATCATCATCATCATCTTCTTCTTCTTCTTCTTCTTCTTCTTCTTCTTCTTCTTCTTCTTCTTCTTCTTCTTCTTCTTCTTCTTCTTCTTCTTCTCATTATTATTATTATTATTATTATTATTATTATTATTATTATTATTATTATTATTATTAGTAGTAGTAGTAGTAGTAGTAGTAGTAGTAGTAGTAGTATATTAAAAACTCGCGATAAATCTAGATGTATAATGCAGCTCTGCTTTTTAATTTTCCAAATACTGTGAAATGGTTTCATAATGTAATTAGTCTTGTTCAATTAAAATTTAACGTATTAAGTTGTCCACTGGCAACACAAAGCATTGTAGCTCGACACCATGCCCAGCCCTTCTAGGGTAGGGTAGGTGCCTGAGCCCGAGCTTGTAGCTCACAAGCTTGTCATTCCCATTAGCCCCCTTGGGGCGGGGATGGCAGACCAGAGAGGACTAGCTTGTGGCTAGGCCTGGGGACAGTTGGTCCCAAAGATGAAGAAGTACTTGTGCCTCCTCCCATGGGAGACTTAGGTCTCAGACACTCCCTAAAGAGGGAGCCAAGGCCGGGCCACCACTTGGAAAAGGCCCGGGCAGGGAGAATACCGGCGAATCTTTAATAATAAATAATAAGCATTGTAACACTCCACAGTTCATAGCACAACACAGCATAGCCTAAGACAACACATAACAACCCACCAAAATGCAGCACATTCGAATACAATTTTCAGGTAAAAGGTATATTATTACAGTGGACAGGATGATTTCTTTTTGAGTGCAAAATACAGAGATTATGGGGAAGAAAAATCTCATCATAGAGAAGTCTCATCATTATGATTCCATGAGTGTCATTGCTTATTTACATATAAATATCGCTAACGGGGTGAGAAAAAAAAATGTGACCGATATCAACAAAAAGTGTGACCGATAGGGATCGACACCATGCCCAGCACTTCTAGGTTAGGGTAGGTGCCTGAGCCAGAGCTTGCAGCTCACAAGACTGTCATTCCCATTAATCCCCTTGGGGCGGGGATGGCAGACCAGAGAGGCCTAGCTTCTCCCTGCGAGCCCCGTGAGGGCGGGGATTGTGGCTAGGCCTGGGGACAGTTGGTCCCAACGATGAGGGGGTCCTTGTACCTCCTCTCATGGGAGACTTAGGTCTCAATCACTCCCTAGACAGGGAGCCAAGGCCGGGCCACCACTTAGAAAAGGCCCGGGCCGAGAGAATACCGGCGAATCAACAACAAGAAGAATGACAGATAGGATCCCCCATGTTCAGTAAGTGTCCCAAGCGAGATGAAAAATAGTAGCATAGCAGAGCATCAGTACGCCAGGACCCAACAGTAAATCACATAGCACCACACAACTCATCCCAATACAGACCAAGACATCAGCTCGTAAACTCCACAATCAAGTACAGCTGCCAGGGAGGTTATGGAGAATAATGAAGCAACAACTCAGCTTCATCTCATGACTCAGACATTGATCCCGTATCGTAGACCTGGCGGAGATTATAACATGCAAACTTAAACTCAAAACACACACAGAAAGACGCGAAATCGGAAAGGTGAACGCATTTGAAGCAGAAAACATGCATTAACACACAACCCTCTCCCCTACCGCCACACGTGCGTGAATTAATGCATACAAACATACACAAAGATTTACAAACAGAGAAAGACAAGCACTGGTACACATACTCGCAAAATGGTGTGTAAATTCAATTGCCAGAATATAAAAGTCACAGATTCACACAACAGATTCACACAGACACACACACACACACAGGCACACAGACACAGACACACACACACACACACACACAAGCGCTTTCGTGACTTCTCCCATTATCAAGGAACTATCATAGTTCCTTGATAATGTGAGAAGTCATGAAAGCGTTCGGGATTTCACTATTCTTTCACAGTGGTTGTTTTGCACACACACACATACAGTCTAGGGGGTCAGAGACTACAAACCTCACTCAAGGAAAAAGATCTTGGGGTGAGTATAACACCAGGCACATCTCCTGAAGCGCACATCAACCAAATAACTGCTGCAGCATATGGGCGCCTAGCAAACCTCAGAACAGCATTCCGACATCTTAATAAGGAATCGTTCAGGACCCTGTACACCGTATACGTTAGGCCCATATTGGAGTATGCGGCACCAGTTTGGAACCCACACCTAGCCAAGCACGTAAAGAAACTAGAGAAAGTGCAAAGGTTTGCAACAAGACTAGTCCCAGAGCTAAGAGGTATGTCCTACGAGGAGAGGTTAAGGGAAATCAACCTGACGACACTGGAGGACAGGAGAGATAGGGGGGACATGATAACGACATACAAAATACTGAGGGGAATTGACAAGGTGGACAAAGACAGGATGTTCCAGAGTTTGGACACAGCAACAAGGGGACACAGTTGGAAGCTAAAGACACAGATGAATCACAGGGATGTTAGGAAGTATTTCTTCAGCCACAGAGTAGTCAGTAAGTGGAATAGTTTGGGAAGCGATGTAGTGGAGGCAGGATCCATACATAGCTTTAAGCAGAGGTATGATAAAGCTCACGGCTCGGGGAGAGTGACCTAGTAGCGATCAGTGAAGAGGCGGGGCCAGGAGCTCGGACTCGACCCCCGCAACCTCAACTAGGTGAGTACAACTAGGTGAGTACACACACAGGTGGTACTTCCCTATATATATATATATATATATATATATATATATATATATATATATATATATATATATATATATATATATATATATATATATATATATATATATATATATATATATGTCGTGCCGAATAGGTAAAACTGGTCAGTTAGCAAGAACTCATTTAAAATTAAGTCCTTTCTAAAATTTTCTCTTATATGTTTAAAGATATATTTTTTTCATTAATGTTAATGTAAAAGTTTTTAATTTTGCTCCAGAAGAATCTTAGCAAACTTACCAAACCCTATTATAAGAAGAACACTTTATTTTAGTCTAACCCAACTAAATATATTTTAGATTTGTTTACAATAATTTAATATTTAAAAACAGTGAAATATATTTTTTTCGTTAGGTTCAGAATGATTTTGGCGAAATTATTCCATACACAAATTTTCGCTTGTCCTATATGGCAAGATGAGCGTTGCTATTTAAGCCAAGATAGCAAGTTCTGCCTATTCGGCACGACATTATATATATATATATATATATATATATATATATATATATATATATATATATATATATATATATATATATATATATATATATATATATATATATATATATATATATATATATATATATATATATATATATATATATATATATATATATAGCTAAGGCCATCCACTAACAAGATACCAATTAATATTTCTTTCAACTGATGGAACAAGAATTGAATTTTACCATCAACACACGTGTGCGATTTTGTAATTCTTTTATTTATATTTTTTTAGCGGTTATAGAACAGATTATATAAATGGCTTCTCTTTCCGCACGTCTGGCAAAATAAATCACCTTTACTACAAATGCCTTTATAACATGGCAACTCCGACCTTTGACTTGCCTACAAATGTGTTGTTTTGACATTGTGGCTCTGACCATGTCATTTTCTTTGCTATTATTGATATCTCTTCATTCCTTTAATTTCGCTAATTAACGATCATAGGAATGAAAGAATAAACGAAAAAAATAAACAGTGGAACAAACGGATTAATGAGAGATGGAATCAATAAATGCATCAACGAACGAATCAACGAATGAACGAACGGATGAAACTGAACAAGCGATACTACTAAGTGAATGAACGAACGAACGAGCAGACGTGCGTGAGGATGAAAATCCTGGCGCTTAGCAACATCAACGAATGCCCAAACTACCGAACGGACGACCGAACCAATGAACGAACGAGGGAACGCAAATAACAAGTGCATAAACCCTCTATAAAAATAACAGATTAAGGAAGGAATTAAAAGGTAGCGAGCGAGTACACGGACAAGTGCCATCCAGCTTATCCATTTATACATAACAAGTCATGAGAATAAATACCTGCGTTATGTAGCTATCGCATTCACTCACATTTTTTGTTGCTGACGTGTTGAGAATTTGACGCAATGGTGATGTTCTTTCGTTAAATTTTACGCAATATTTCGCGCTTAAATTAATGGAAATAATTAGGTAAGTTAATAACTTAATAACAAATCACTAAATATATTGATACAAGTTGCAGGAAATCAAGTTTTATTGCGATAAAGTTCCGATCAATACAGAACTTCATGGAACCATCGTCCCAGTGACAAATTGTTCTGCAAAGTGTGTCTTTATCTTCGTATCCAACACAGATAAATAAATAACATTAGTAACTCATAAGATCCATATTAAGAAAATATTCAAGAGAGCGTACATTTTTATGTGTGTGTAATGCGTTGTTATGTGTTCGTGTAGGCATCGTTGTTGGACGAATACTGGTTTTTCTCGGTTTATCTTATTATTATTGTTATTATTATTATTATTATTATTATTATTATTATTATTATTATTATTATCACAATTGTCATTGTAATTACTTTTATTTTATTTTGCTGTCGAGTCACAGCTTCTGGTGTGTGTGTGTGTGTGTGTGTGTGTGTGTGTGTGTGTGTGTGTGTGTGTGTGTGTGTGTGTGTGTGTGTGTGTATGTGTGTGTGTGTGTGTGTGTGTGTGTGTGTGTGTGTGTGTGTGTGTGTGTGTGTATGTGTGTGTGTGTGTGTTTGTGTGTTGGATGTGTGTGTATGTGTGTGTGTGTGTGTGTGTGTTTGTGTGTATGTGTGTGTGTGTGTGCGTGTATGTGTGTGTGTGTGTGTGTGTGTGCACCTCCTTCTACCCTCATTAGTTAGGAAACTTGTCATCAAATTACAAATAAACTTTTGCCCTAACTAACTTTGCTCTCTCCCTCCTGACTAAGTTTACTGGTGACCAAACATGTTGTTGGTGGCCACCTTTGGCATGGTGAGTTCTCACCTTCCTCACTAAATATTTTCTTCACGTTTGTCTCTTAAGTAAATTTGTGTTATTGAAGTTAGTTGTTGTTGTTGCTGTTGCTGTTGGCGGTGTTGGTGGTGTTGGTGGTGTTGGTGGTGTTGGTGTTGATTTTGGTTTTATTGTTGTTGTTGTTGGTGCTACTGATGTAAGTTTTTCCACTATTGCTAAGACCACTAAAACTGTTAATGTTTTGTTGTTGGTGGTGATGCTCCTATTGTAGTAGTTATTATTGTTGGTATTTCTGTTATTCCAGTTATTATTGTTGCTGTTGTTGACGTCATTTCTGTTTCTACTGTTGATGCTGGAGATGAATGGTATAAAATACCGAAAAAACTAATGAAGGCTATATAATGGGATTCTCTTGCGGTCATCGTCGACTTACCTCACCAGACTCTTCATTTTGTCACCGTCACCTGGACTATACCTGGAGGGTGTTCATGGGATCAACACCCCCGAGGTGGATCAGGACTTATCAACCAAGCTGTTACTGCTTACCACACGTATTGCACATCCTCTCTTGCAAGATAGATTCGTTTCAGATCTTGATAAACCCCATTGTGCGGGCAAAACGTTTTCATAAAGTAACGCATTATACAGGATGACCACAGAAACACTCCCTGATTTCAAACAGGTATAACATACAACTTTATTGTAATAATCTTTCACAATTAGAAGCTTCAGATGCAGAGTTTCCTTCAGGTTCATGTGGTATAAGGTAGCATTAAAGGCACTCGATGTGCGCCCCTCTGGTTGCTCGGCAAACATCGATGTGATAGTCCAGTTCGGTCCAGACGCTCTGCAGTATATCTGGTGTTATGCGAACTGCTTCAGTGATTGAAATTTCCAGCTCGTCCAGGGCTGCAGGTAGTGATGGTACGTAAACTGTGCTCTTCACGTACCCCCGAAGAAAGAAGCCACAAACAGTTAGGTCCGGAGACCTCGCAGGCCACTTGTAGAGGTTACCGGACTTAACTATTTGTAAAAGATTATAACAGTAAAGTTACACGTTATACCTGCTTGAAATCAGAGAGTGTTTTTGTAGACACCTGTATTTTGTTTTTGTTATTGTTTTTATAGCTGTAATTTTTCATCATTTAATTTTTTTTTCATTTTATATTATTCTTTCCAATTTACATATTTTATTACACCAGGAATTTTCAGATACTTTTTAATTAAAAAAATACAATCCACCGATTATTGGGTTTTCAGATAAATCCAATTACTAGATCATAAAGATTTCTGTAAGCTCACGAACTGTGTGATTATGAAGTCCGTTTCACTTCAGATTATAGGTCTTAGGGGACATTGTAATAACTACAAAACTGTGGCAAGTCTAAGCCTTTTTTTTTTCTTAATTTTTCAGCAATTATCGTTGAGAAAACTTTTGAACAGCTCGCATAAAAATAACAATTATTATTATTATTATTATTATTATTATTATTATTATTATTATTATTATTATTATTATTATTATTATTATTATTTATACTAATTATTATTATTATTATTATTATTATTATTATTATTATTATTATTATTATTATTATTATTATTATTATTATTGTTATTATTAAACATGCCGTTTCAAGATCCCTCAACTGCTTCTTTCTTTCCGGCTCTATTTCCCTTCCATTTCCTTTCTTTTCTTTCTCTCCTCTCGCTACTTCCTCACCCCCTCCACAAACCCCTTGGCTTTCCCTACGCTGTTCCCTTTTCTTTTTCTCATCTTTCTCTCCCTCTCTCTCTGTCTCTGTCTGTCTGTCTGTCTGTCTGTCTGTCTGTCTGTCTGTCTGTCTGTCTGTCTCTCTCTCTCTCTCTCTCTCTCTCTCTCTCTCTCTCTCTCTCTCTCTCTCTCCCTCTCTCTCTCTCTCTCTCTCTCTCTCTCTCTCTTTCTCTCTCTCTCTCTCTCGTCCCCCACCCTTGCCTCCATTTCTTCCTCGCTACTTCTCCTTTTCTTTTCCCTGTCTTTTCCTTTGCCCCCTTCCATTCCTCTTCCTTTCTCTCCCTCTCTGTCTTCTTTTCCTCTTTCTTCTCATCCTCTCCGTATTCTTGTTCCTTCTCTTCCTCCTCCATTCGTGGATGAACGAATTAAGTATACGAATGGAGGAGGAAGCCCAAACAAAGAATTTTTGAGAGAAATCTCTCAGACCAAAACTACATAAAAACTGACATGAATATTAATGAATGAAAAGATTCTTCAAAGAGCGTAGGACTATCTTGTAACAACGTTTCGCTCAAAATCTGCAATATAAAGTTACAACTCTATCAGATTATGACTCTATCAAGTTCAAAACATTCTTCTTCGTTTTCGCTCTATAAGTTCAAAACTTTATCAGATTAATCGATCAATAACTTTACCAAGTTATAACTTTATCAAAAAATAACTTTATCGCGATATATTCTGATAAAGTTATAACTCTGAGTGTGACTTTGTCATGATGAATGTTAAGCTTTTTAATGTATACTTTCGTCTACTAATCTCGTCGCGGCTCATGTGGTAGATCGTTTGGTTCGCATCTGAAGGATCTCAAGGTCGATCCCAACACAGAAGTGAACGTTGAGCACGTTTCCCAACACAGAAGTGAACGTTGAGCACGTTTCCCAACACAGAAGTGAACGTTGAGCACGTTTCCCAACACAGAAGTGAACGTTGAGCACGTTTCCCAACACAGAAGTGAACGTTGAGCACGTTTCCCAACACAGAAGTGAACGTTGAGCACGTTTCCCAACACAGAAGTGAACGTTGAGCACGTTTCCCAACACAGAAGTGAACGTTGAGCACGTTTCCCAACACAGAAGTGAACGTTGAGCACGTTTCCCAACACAGAAGTGAACGTTGAGCACGTTTCCCAACACAGAAGTGAACGTTGAGCACGTTTCCCAACACAGAAGTGAACGTTGAGCACGTTTCCCAACACAGAAGTGAACGTTGAGCATGTTTCCCAACACAGAAGTGAACGTTGAGCACGTTTCCCAACACAGAAGTGAACGTTGGGCACGTTTCCCAACACAGAAGTGAACGTTGAGCACGTTTCCCAACACAGAAGTGAACGTTGAGCACGTTTCCCAACACAGAAGTGAACGTTGAGCACGTTTCCCAACACAGAAGTGAACGTTGAGCACGTTTCCCAACACAGAAGTGAACGTTGAGCACGTTTCCCAACACAGAAGTGAACGTTGAGTACGTTTCCCAACACAGAAGTGAATGTTGAGCACGTTTCCCAACACAGAAGTGAACGTTGAGCACGTTTCCCAACAGCTGATGCTTCCTGTTGTGAGTCGCATTCTGGGAAAGAGAATGTATGGAACCCAGTGGCAATAAGCCAGAGTAACTTTGCTGGGGTTACCTTGGATTACCAACCCTCAGGATTAATGATCCCAATAAAATCATCTTCGATTACCAGGGATGTTAGTGTGTAATTCTTCCCTCAAATGAGCCGCATAGGAATTCAAACCACGTAGTTATTTTGTCAACATGACTGAATTTCTCGTGTTATCGTCCAATTACAATCACTGATTGTCAGTAATGTGTCGAGTTGACAGTAACGTGAATCGAGCACCTGTGTCTGCCATTCTGACGGTCAACTACGCCACTTTCATTCAATAGGCATCGGGTGTGATATAATTATATAAGTATGAGGCAAAACAAGTAAAAAAAAACTCATGTTGGTCACCAGAAACACAACGCATCTGACAGAACATGACTCAAGAAATCGTAATGACACGATTGCAAACAAACCATACCCCCGGCCGGGATTGAACCCGCGGTCATAGAGTCTCAAAACTCCAGCCCGTCGCGCCCGTAGTGGCTAACGCGACGGGCTGGCGTTTTGAGACTATGACCGCGGGTTCAATCCCGGCCGGGGGTATGGTTATGGTCTGACAGAACATGATTGTGTGAGATGGCAATTTTTGGTGCATTTGACCGTACACAGCGCATCAGGTTATGTTTACACCCTTCAAAGTGGCAATCAAGCTTCTATGTTTACAGTTTAGCGACCTATATGTCTACCAAGTGGAACACCCTTCACCATACACAGGAGAGACGACGAAGGCCGGCAAAAGCAAGAGGAGCTGTAAATACCGATAATTTATGATGAAAATGGTTTTGTAACTATAAGACACTTGCGCAGCATCTGAGAATCTTTACTGAGGAATCGTTTCGCTAGCCACTGGCATCTTCAGTCCAATACAGAGAATAACAGCGAACTGAAGAAGCCACTGGCTGGCGAAACGTTTCCTGGGTAAACATTCTCAAATGTTGCTCAAATGTCTCGTTCTTCACATTCCTAATATAGCTAGGTTAAATGCCATGGTAAACAAGAACAGACCAAAAATGAAAGTCCAGCCTCACTTCAAGGAAAAGAGACACTTTCATGAATGCTTACTATTGTATATTGTTTGTACATTGTGCTGACTATACCCAGGTTTATAAATTTGCATAACTTGATTTGATGCTACAGTAATGAAACAAACAAGCTATTATTTATTTATTTAATTCATTAATACGGGAAAGCTGGATCTAATTAAAATAAATATACAATGTGTGCAAAAATGTTAACAAAATTAAGATCACAGAATTTGCAGCCAAAACAATGTTAACATTTAACGTCACTTGTTAACATTTAACGTCACTTTTAGTACCTGTCAAGTGACAGCAAAACAGCAAAACAATGTTAACATTTAACGTCACTTGTTAACATTTAACGTCACTTTTAGTACCTGTCAAATGACAGCAAAACAGCAAAACAATGTTAACATTTAACGTCACTTGTTAACATTTAACGTCACTTTTAGTACCTGTCAAGTGACAGCAAAACAGCAAAACAATGTTAACATTTAACGTCACTTGTTAACATTTAACGTCACTTTTAGTACCTGTCAAGTGACAGCAAAACAGCAAAACAATGTTAACATTTAACGTCACTTGTTAACATTTAACGTCACTTTTAGTACCTGTCAAGTGACAGCAAAACAATGTTAACATTTAACGTCACTTGTTAACATTTAACCTCACTTTTAGTACCTGTCAAGTGACAGCAAAACAGCAAAACAATGTTAACATTTAACGTCACTTGTTAACATTTAACCTCACTTTTAGTACCTGTCAAGTGACAGCAAAACAGCAAAACAATGTTAACATTTAACGTCACTTGTTAACATTTAACGTCACTTTTAGTACCTGTCAAGTGACAGCAAAACAGCAAAACAATGTTAACATTTAACGTCACTTGTTAACATTTAACGTCACTTTTAGTACCTGTCAAGTGACAGCAAAACAGCAAAACAATGTTAACATTTAACGTCACTTGTTAACATTTAACGTCACTTTTAGTACCTGTCAAGTGACAGCAAAACAGCAAAACAATGTTAACATTTAACGTCACTTGTTAACATTTAACCTCACTTTTAGTACCTGTCAAGTGACAGCAAAACAGCAAAACAATGTTAACATTTAACGTCACTTGTTAACATTTAACCTCACTTTTAGTACCTGTCAAGTGACAGCAAAACAGCAAAACAATGTTAACATTTAACGTCACTTGTTAACATTTAACGTCACTTTTAGTTGTCAAGTGACATGTTAACCTCACTTTTAGTACCTGTCAAGTGACAGCAAAACAGCAAAACAATGTTAACATTTAACGTCACTTGTTAACATTTAACGTCACTTTTAGTACCTGTCAAGTGACAGCAAAACAGCAAAACAATGTTAACATTTAACGTCACTTGTTAACATTTAACGTCACTTTTAGTACCTGTCAAGTGACAGCAAAACAGCAAAACAATGTTAACATTTAACGTCACTTGTTAACATTTAACCTCACTTTTAGTACCTGTCAAGTGACAGCAAAACAGCAAAACAATGTTAACATTTAACGTCACTTGTTAACATTTAACCTCACTTTTAGTACCTGTCAAGTGACAGCAAAACAGCAAAACAATGTTAACATTTAACGTCACTTGTTAACATTTAACGTCACTTTTAGTACCTGTCAAGTGACAGCAAAACAAAATATAACAGCAAAACAAAATATAACTTTTGTTAAACAATAATGTCTTTATGACACATACAATTATTTATACAATATATTATTCAGTAACCTTTTTATTAATTACAAATGCACAAAGAAAAATAATTAAACTTCAAATTAATTATGGATAATAAGAATATTTAAATATAATAATTACACTGAGAGAAATACACAAGGAGGTGTATTTCTCTCAGTGTAATACACCAGGATTGTGTATTTCTCTCAGTGTAATACACCAGGGTTGTGTATTTCTCCCAGTGTAATACACCAGGACTGTGTATTTCTCTCAGTGTAATACACCAGGATTGTGTATTTCTCTCAGTGTAATACACCAGGATTGTGTATTTCTCCCAGTGTAATACACCAGGACTGTGTATTTCTCTCAGTGTAATACACCAGGATTGTGTAATTCTCTCAGTGTAATACACCAGGATTGTGTATTTATCTCAGTGTAATACGCCAGGATTGTGTATTTCTCCCAGTGTAATACACCAGGACTGTGTATTTCTCTCAGTGTAATACACCAGGATTGTGTATTTCTCTCAGTGTAATACACCAGGATTGTGTATTTCTCTCAGTGTAATACGCCAGGATTATGTATTTCTCTCAGTGAAATACATCGGGAGGTGTATTTCTCTCAGTATACATGCTGAAAGTTTACTTTAATCTCTAGTTTAGGGATTAAGTATTTTTGTGTTGTGATGAACAAGTTATCAAGCAGCCTTCATGATCTTTGTATTGTCGATAGACTTTAAACCCCATTAATCAACTTAGCAAATCAAGGTTCATGTTTAGCATTGAAAGTAATCAATATCTGCACTACTTAGCTGCAGCTGTGATCAGCTTGATGTTATGCAACATATATTTGCATGACTGCTGTATAAATTATACATCTTAAGTTCTTTTTGCCCACTTTCCTCGAACTTATAAAATTTTTATGGTAAAAATAATTACGAGAATTAGGGTTATAAAGGAATCAGACTTGACTTAAAGAAGGGAAGGAAAAATCCTGATCCTTGGATTACTTTTATCATACCCTTGAAAAGTAAAAAACAAATGTTAAACACTTAAAACAGAATGTTACTTTAGCTCTCCCCTCTGATCAAAATAAATATAAATTTGAAAAATTAGACACATGTGCAACTCTTGGGTATCTTTATTGAGGAAACGTTTCGCCACACAGTGGCTTCAATCTTGAAGAACAGGAGGAGAATGAGGTAATCAGTCCCTCAACCTTGAGTCGATGTGGTCAGTCCATCAATCTTGTTCTTCAAGATTCTCCTTTGTATGGACTGATGAAGCCACTGTGTGGCGAAACGTTTCCTCAATAAAGATACCCAAGAGTTGTACATGTGTCTAATTTATTATCATAAATATAAATGGCTACATAAGCGTGGGTAGTCTGTAGCCATCAGGTTCTGTCTCATGATCTCTGCTACTTCTCTTCCCGATCATTTTACTTGACTGCTGGAGAGACGAACATTTGGTTGCCTCTACAGAAGGTTCTTCAACTTTTGATATTAGCAGCTTTAACTTTTGTAGATGAATGGTTCAGAGAACCGACATGTTGATAAATTAGACACGTGTCTAATTTATCAACATGTCGGTTCTCTGAACCATTCATCTACAAACCTGTCAGACACTGCAACTTCTTGGGATCTTAATACTTAGGAATTCTTCGCTTGCCTAATTCTTGGGCACAACCTACTTCCACATTGTACAAATGTGACACTACCTATGACTGTTACACCTCTCCTGCCATACGGTTTATAAGCTGCTTCTCCGCTCATCTGCCGTATTCTACTCAAGATTGATGGACTGAACACATCGACTCAAGGTTGAGGGACTGATTACCTCATTCTCCTCCTGTTCTTCAAGTTTCTCCTATGTATGGACTGATGAAGCCACTTTGTGGCGAAACGTTTCCTCAATAAAGATACCCAAGAGTTGCACACGTGTCTAATTTATCAGCTTTAACTTTTGCAGACAAATTTCCATTCGTTGCAGCAGGTGTCGTTGTTATTGTCTGTTTTGTTCCTGCGATGAATATTCTTGTTCTCTCTAAGATGTTGCAACTCTTTCCTTGTCTTTCTTCTGCTCAGATGTCACCTGCAGGAACAACTACTCAAAACTCAGAGGTAACATTCTTGACATGTCAGTTGCACTATCACAAAAAAACTACTAAGTAAGTCTTCACTGTACACAGGTCATCTCACTACATATCTGCATATAAAAGGCTTCCTTCTAGCTTGTTTAGTTTCGCATATGGAGGTCTCTAACCAGGGCAGCAACAAATATTCACGTTGTATTTATCTTGCCTCATTCGGCAAGAAGAACGTTGCTATTTAAGCCAAAATAGCAAGTTTCACCTATTCGGCACGACTGGGCGAATCCCAGATGAAATTAAACCTTTCTTTTTTGGAGCCTCACTATGTGCTTTGAAGAAGAGGGATGGGGGAATCAGACCCATTGCAGCTGGAAACACTCTTCGCCGTCTCGTTGCTAAAGCAGCAGTGAGAAACATTCGCCTAGAAGCTGCTACTTTACTCCAACCACACCAACTGGGCTTTGGGGTCTCTCAAGGCAGTGAAGCTGCAGCTCATGCGGCAAGGGCTTACATCAGGGACCTACCAGAAGACAAGGCCATAGTCAAACTTGATTTTAGAAATGCCTTTAATATGGTGAAGAGAGATGCTGTTTTGCCAGCTGTTCGGGATTGGTTCCCCAGTCTCTTTCCCTTCATTTCAGCTGGCTACAGCAAACCCTCAATTCTTTTGTTTGGAGAACATGAAATTCAATCATCAGAGGGTGTTCAGCAGGGTGACCCACTCGCTCCACTTCTCTTCTGCTTGGCAGTAAGAGAACTAACTTCCAGCCTACGCAGTGAGCTCAATATCAGGTACCTGGATGACAGCACTCTGGCAAGTACTGAAGAGTCCCTGGTGGGGGACCTACAACTGGTGAAAACACAGGGAGAAGACTTGGGACTCATCCTCAATCCCTCCAAGTGTGAAATCATCACAGCAAATCAGGAAATAATTAATGCTGTGCGAAGAATCCTCCCAGAAGTCTCAACTACAACTCCGTCCAACAGTGCTCTCTTGGGGGCACCGCTGGGTCATCAGGCCATCGATACTGTCCTCAGGGACAAATTGAATGACCTGATGAGAATGGAGGAGAGAATAAGCGATCTTGATGCCCATGATGCTCTGTATCTCCTCACAAGGTGTCTTACTATGCCAAGACTCACTTACTTCTTGAGGTGTGCACCCTCTTTTGACAACCCAACACTCGATGAATATGACGCACACCTGAGATCAACTTTTAAGAAGGCACTGAACCTGTCACTAGAGGATGAGCAATGGGATCAGGCAACCCTCCCAGTGCGACTGGGAGGTATAGGGGTGCGTAAAGCAACGCATGTTGCTTTACCTGCTTTTCTGTCTTCGTGTTTGGCTTCCAGTGCATTAGTCAAGACGATAATGCCCGAACGCTTGAGAGATGTGGTAGGAGCTCAAGACCCCAGGTTTACTGAAGCAGCGATTCGGTGGGACACCCTTACAGACTCCTCCAGTAGAGCAGCTCCTCCCAAACAGCACAAACAGTCCCACTGGTACAAACCGATCATGGAAAAAATCGCCAACACAATGCTTTCCAATGCTTCAGGAAAGAACAAAGCTCGTCTCCTGGCAGTGAAGGCACAACACTCAGGAGATTTCCTGTTAGCTGTTCCCAATTCCTCCCTGGGCACCCGTCTCGACCCACAGGCCATTCGGATTGGTGTTGCACTTCGCCTAGCTGCCCCCATCCTCACCGAACATAGGTATATATGCGGCAGAGCGACAGCTGATCAATTCGGAATTCATGGTCTCGTGTGTCACACAGCAGAAGGGAAGTATGCCAGACATGAGGAGGTCAATGATGTAATAAAGAGAAGCCTCGCCACAGCCCGTTGCCCAACTCAACGGGAACCGCAAGTACAGAGGTCTGATGGAAGTCAAAAGCGTCCTGATGGAGCCACTGTGCTACCCTGGAAGGATGGAAAGCAGATTAATCGCCTGGGACTAGACCTGTGCTGCCACATTGGCAGACACCTACTTGCCATACTCTGTAGTGGAAGGGGGTGGAGCTGCCAGCCACAGGGAGACCCAGAAGATCCGAAAATATAAAGACCTTCCCCCTTGCTATAACTTAATTCCAATAGGGTCGGAGACCCTTGGAGCATGGGGCAAGTGTGCTCTAAAGTTCCTCAAAGAGCTAGGTGAAAAGCTCATCATAGAAACCAAGGACCACAGGGCGACCAGCTTCCTCTTTCAGAGACTCAGTGTTGCGATCCAAAGAGGAAATGCCTGCAGCATTCTGGGCACGCGGCCCACCGCAGGGGAGCTGGACGAAGTATTCGAGATGTAGCTCTGAGTTACCTATGTTGTTTTACTTTCTGTTGTATTTTTGTGAATGTTTGGCCAATGTATTTTGTCTTTAAATAAAACATACTTGAAATATAGGGGGTGGTAGGAGAAAATTCTCAAACAGCTTCAGGGAGAACCTTAAGTTTTCCGTGAAGCAAGTTTATTCTTTTCTCTGAGGATGAGGGTCAATTAGCAAGAACTCATTTAAAATTAAGTCCTTTCTAAAATTTTCTCTTATACGTTTAAAGATATATTGTTTTCATTAATGTTAATGTAAATTTTTTTAATTTTGCGCTAAAAGAATCTTAGAAAACTTACCTAACCTTATTATAGCAAGAGCAATTTATTTTAGCCTAACTCAACTATATATACTTTAGATTTGTTTACAGTAATTTAATATCAAACAAACACAGTGAAGTATATTTTTTTCGTTAGGTTCAGAATGATTTTGGCGAAATTATTGCATACACAAATTTTCACTTGTCCTATATGGCAAGATGAACGTTGCTATTTAAGCCAAGATCGCAAATTCTGTTATTCGGCACGACATATATATATATATATATATATATATATATATATATATGTCGTGCCGAATAGGCAGAACTTGCGATCTTGGCTTAAATAGCAACGCTCATCTTGCCATATAGGACAAGTGAAAATTTGTGTATGCAATAATTTCGCCAAAATCATTCTGAACCTAACGAAAAAAAAATATTTCACTGTGTTAGTTTAGTATTAAATTATTGTAAACAAATCTAAAATATATTTAGTTGGGTTAGGCTAAAAAAAAATTTTCTTGTTATAATAAGGTTAGGTAAGTTTTCTAAGATTCTTCTGGTGCAAAATTAAAAATTTCTACATTAACATTAATTAAAATATATATATCTTTAAACGTATAAGAGAGAATTTTAGAAAGGACTTAATTTTAAATGAGTTCTTGCTAATTGACCAGTTTTACATATTCGGCACGACATATATATATATATATATATATATATATATATATATATATATATATATATATATATATATAAATATTCTATATTAATTTCGGAGGCACTATACACACTGTTATTTTATTCATACTTTTAAATAAATCCGCTGTCATATCTATTCTCTCTTCCTCTCATTCACCCTTTCTCTGGCCCTCTCCCTCTCTCCCCTCTGACTTACTACTAGCAATTTCTTTGCCTTCATAAACTTGCCTGTTCCTTGTTTCATGCATTCTGCCGTGCTCTTATTATTCTGCCCCATTTATCGCTTTATCTTATTTGCTAACACGATTTATCATCCAGTGCCTGATTTGCCAGCCGGAATATTTTTCCCTAGCGCGAGCACTTAAAGAGGTTTGGGGCGCCGAGGTCATTTGCTTAACAGGATGAACGACGCACGTACGCTGTTTCCCGTCTTGACGATCGTGCCTCCCCGATGCTGGGGAGATTCTTCATGCACCACTCCTAGCTCCCCCTTCTTAGCACTTTATCCTGCTTTGTTTTCCTTGCTCTTTTTGTTACTTCTTGTTCCTTGTTCTTTCTCCTACATCTTGTTCTTTGCTCTTTCTCCTACTTCTCTTCCCTTGCTCTTTCTCCTACTTCTCTTCCCTTGCTCTTTCTCCTACTTCTCTTCCCTTGCTCTTTCTCCTACTTCTCTTCCCTTGCTCTTTCTCCTACTTCTCTTCCCTTGCTCTTTCTCCTACTTCTCTTCCCTTGTTCTTTCTCCTACTTCTCTTCCCTTGCTCTTTCTCCTACTTCTCTTCCCTTGCTCTTTCTCCTACTTCTCTTCCCTTGCTCTTTCTCCTACTTCTCTTCCCTTGCTTTTTCTCCTACTTTTTGTTTCTTGCTTTTCTCGTACTTCTTGTTCCTTACTCTTTCTCCTTGTTCCTTGCTTCTTCTCCTCCTCTTTGTTCCTTGTTGTTTTTCCTACTATTGTTCCACGCTCATTGTCTTACTGTTTGTTCCTTGGTCTTTTTCCTAGATTTTCCTATTCTCCCTTTAGCCTATTGGCTAATTAGCGGACGTAGGATAGAGCCTGCAGTACTTCTTATGCTGCAGAGGCCAAACGTTTTAAACCCTTCACATGTACATGAATGGTAATCAATTCACGACTAAGTGTTCTCCACTAACTCCAAGGCTGAGGGACTGATTACCTTATCTCTTTGTATATAATTCTTCTGTCTTCCATTTGTCTTTGAATTTGTATGGATAAAGCCACTGGTTAGAAAAACGTCTACGTTAAAGGCACCCAGATGCTGCACATGTGTCTGATTTTTATGAGGAAAAGAATCAGAGGATTTCCTCCTCTCTCTTTCTCTTATTACTTTCTTCTAGCCCTGGCAACCACTTTTTTTTAGCAAGTTATTCCTCCTATTCGGTGGATCTTATAGGATGATTGTTATCACTCAATTTCTTCACCTCCCTCTTTCTTGCTCTTTTCCCTTGCCCACCTTTATATTTTCCTTTGCTTTCCATGTGCTTTCCCAATGCGTCTTCTCCAGTTGCCTTTGTCTCCTTCTTTCCCCTATTCTCAAACACAGTTGATGCATTCGTAATAGGCAATGTCTAAAGTATAACCAATTGATGTATGACAGACTAATACTGTTAACACTATAGAAGATAGGTTGGTGATAGACTTACAACAAATATAGACGATAGATTCATATTAGACATTGTCCCCAATATATAAAGTTGATAGACTTGTAACAGACAAAATAAGTTGTAGTCATTATTGATTCTCATTTTCTATCATATATCTAACAGAGAGTGATAGATGCTGTTACTAATGTAACGTATAAGTTACTTATATACAAAATAGCTGATAGTATATGTCTATTGTGAGCCTATTAACAATGATAGTTATTACAACCCAGGATTCCAAATGGCCTGTTACCCCGGGTGTAATGGGAGCAAATAAACACAGTAGAAAAAGTTTAGACTTATATTATCCTTCACCAATTTATAACAGCAATATGTACACTATGTACAGTGATAAGTATAGTGCACTCCACGGTAAGCAAAGCAGAAATAGAAGCCACAAGATAGCAGACCGTGCTTCAACCAGCTCTAGAATGGGAATGACAAGGGCAGACAGGAGAGCGGTACCCACATAACCTCTGCGATTGCCAAAACCATCTTCTTATTGGCTAGAACCTGGTCACTAGTTGAACGATGGGGCCCCATCATCAACTCTTAGCAACCTGGTTCGCTGGTTGGGGGAGATAGCCTGTAAATGAGGGTGTGTACATGCGCCGAATAAAGGTTACGTACTCTTTGCATGCCACAATAGTGATAGCATCAACTTTGAGTGTATCAGTTATATTATGACTTAGGAATAGGCGCATGCTATTACAATATAGATGATAGACTCAAAGTAGATGCTATCACCTTTATAGACTCATGAACAATAGCTGGGGTTGAAGAGTTTCCTGAGACTCGTCGTGATCTCCAGACGCTAAGAGAATAGAGAAAATCTTGTCACTGTTTTTATGTTGCGGATCGTGGTCGATGTGAGGGAGGCTTGGAGTGCGAGGGGGGAGGGAAGGAGAGAATGAAGGATGGTTAAAGAAAAGGATAGAAGTAGGTTAGAAGAATGAAGGAGAGAGAGAGAGAGAGAGAGAGAGATAGAGAAGGGAGGAAGCAGAAGGAGCATATAAAGTAAACAACAGAACCTTTTGCAATAAATACACTTTTTTTGTCTAGAAGATGATTTCAGGATAGTAAAGCAGAAGGCTCTCTCCCAACTCTCAGTATATTCCCTGGCCACATAGGCGGCAAGAAAATGTGAATAAAGAGATTTGCTATGCTGTACAGAAAAAAGAATCATAGATATTTGACCGGAAAGGTGGAATGTGCGTGATAAGAAACTGGATTGGGTAAAGTTGGGATAAGTTTATTGGGAGTGATAAACGGGATTAAGTCGGGTGTAAGTGAGGGAATCAAAGCTAAGGTCAGTGTGGCACTAATATTAAATGAACAATTATGGAAAGAAAAAGATGATTGTAAGTATTTAAACTCAAGAATTATATAGTTTAGAATAAGGATGGTATGCGAGAAGTGCATTATGGGGGCGAGAGGTGTGAAGAAGAACCAGAGAGACTTTGGAAAACGTTAAGTGAATATTTGAAGAGTTTTGAGCCAAGTAAGAGAAATATTGTTTTAGATTACCTTAATGCTAAAGTGGGTGGGCAAATTGTAGATGGTGTAGTAGGTGCATGTAGGGTGCCAGGAGGAAATGAAATTGGAGACCTATTAATTGAGTTGGGTGTAGAAAAGAGTTTGGTAATAGGTAATACATATTTTGGTAAAAGAAGATAAATATACGAGATATGAAACAGGGAAGAATGATAGTGTTTGATAAGCTACGTATTAGACAAATATGTCAGATATGTGATATCATTATTTACTGGTTGTTACAGAAAAAATAAAGGGTAAATGAATCACGGGAAACTGTCAGCAGTGGGCATAAGACAAATGAAAATGAATTAATGAAGGAAGAAGACAGTTTCAGGAAGATGAAAGTAACTATTGGGGGAGAAATGGTCTAGAGAAAGTGCAGGATATAAGGAGGTTGAGGAAACACTGCTAGTGTGTAGCAGCGTTTTTTGGGGTATAGGAAGCTGGGTGTGCAGGTAGGGAGAAGAGCGACAGGCGAAATGATGAGGTAAAGAAGGTAGTAAGATAGAAAAAAAATAGCATTTGAGAGGTTTATATAATGTAAATACGATAGATTAAAGACAGAGTATAAGAAGAGGAAGAATGAGGATAAAAGAGTGGTTTGGGAGTTCAGAAGGAGAGTCAGTGTGAAAATGAGCGATTCCTTACCAATAAATTTTGTTCAGACCGAGGAAAATGCTTTAAGATCAATAAAGCGAGGAAAAAAGGTGAACAAATGGGCTTAGCAGTTAAGAACAAAAGAGAGGTGTTAGATGGGGAGGTGGAAGCACTAGAAAGATGAAAAGGATAATATGACGAACTCTTGAATGTTAGCCATGAAGGGAAGGCAGTAATTTCATGCATTCAGAATAGAGGAATAACGTCATATACGAATGAGGAACCTGAGGTGGATGTGGGGAAACTGTTAGAGGCAGTGAAAAGACTGAAAGAGGGTAAAGTAACTTTGAAATTAATACGGCTATTTCATTAGAATTATACGAATTAGATTTATTCATAATTAATAAAATCTGGGAAGAATTTAATATATTATATATTATACATATATGCAATAAGATCACAGTAAACAGGTGATTTCAGAATATGCAAAGCAACCACTGTGAAAGAATAGAGAAATTCCAAGCGCTTTCGTGACTACTCACATTATCAGGGAACAATGGATTGTTCCTTGATAATGTGAGTAGTCACGAAAGCGCTTGGAATTTCTCTATTCTTTCAGAGTGGTTGTTTTGCATATATATATATATATATATATATATATATATATATATATATATATATATATATATATATATATATATATATATATATATATATATATATATATATATATATATATATATATATATATATATATATATATATATATATATATATATATATATATATATATATATATATATATATATATATATATATATATATATATATATATATATATATATATATATATATATATATATATATATATATATATATATATATATATATGTTGCGGTTTATGGTCGCAGCTGGTGGCTGCAAGGTAAACTCGCGGGCTCTTGGTTATTCCACCAGCCTGCGTTTATAATAATGTATCAGAAAATTATCACAGGCAACACACGACTCATTCTTGCTTATAAATAACGCAAGGAATTCGTGGCATAGCTGGGACTATATAGTGAGAGGTGTGTGTATATCTCAGGGTTTATTCACAGAGCGGTGTGTATCCCACATGAATGTATACTGTTTTGTATCTTCAAATGTATAAGCGTCGAGAAGTGAGCATCTCTCAATGAATATACATCGAAAGGCTTGTAGCTCACAGTGCATATATACTAAGAGTTTCTTTTAATACTTCTTCTTTCAATAAACCGGCCATATGCTACTGAGGCGGGGTGCCTTTCACCCCCCCCCCCCAAAAAAAAATACGAAAGTGTCTTCTTTTAAATTTAATAATATATACAGGAGAAGGGGTTACTAGTTTCTTGTGTCCGGCATTTTAGTTGCCTCTTAAGACACGCATGGCTTACTAAGGAAGAATTCTGTTCCACTTCCCCGTGGAGATAAGCGGAAATAAACAAGAACAAGAACTAGTAAGAAAATAGAAAACCTAGAGGGGTGTGTATATATATGCTTGTACATACATGTGTAGTGTGACCTAAGTGTAAGTAGAAGTAGCAAGATGCACTTAAAACCCTGCATGTTTATGAGACAGAAAAAAGACACCAGCAATCCTACTATCATGTAAAACAATTACAGGTTTCCGGTTCACACTCACTTGACAGGAAGGTAGTACCTCCCTGGGCGGTTGCTGTCTACCAACTTGCTACCTATTTTAAATACTTATCTTTGGAAATATAATGTTCAGAATACACAAGTAACCCGCTCATAGGGGAGAGAGGAGCTTACGACGACATTTCGTCGATCATTGTTTAAGTTTGGTTACACTCTTACATGAATCTAACAAGAGGAGGGAAGAACTCCGAGTTTCAAGCATTCTTACCTAACTATACATTAAACTACCTGTAGTGACCATGTTGAATTATTATTATTATTATTATTATTATTATTATTATTATTATTATTATTATTATTATTATTATTATTAATCATAATACTATTTTTAGTATTCCTAGAATAGAGCTAAAGTATAAGCGTCATATAACGCCTGAGGAATGAATGGTAATCTGGTTTCATCAGTGTAAATGGAGGTTAGATATAATTCCTTTAGATTAATCATGATTATCTGATAATCCCCATGCGCTATTTAATGCCTACTGGTTTAACAATTCCTAATTAATATACTAATAAATATGAAGTGCAGCTATGTAACTATTAAATTTAACGTAAAATGACTAATATTTTTTTTTGCATGGTGAGTAGACCTAACAAATAGGAAACTTTAATTGCTTAATTATTTTTCAAGATAATATTTTCATAATTTGTAGCCATTTTGATGTTAATTAATATTAATCAGATTTAGGCTAAACTTAGATAGTTTTTTTTTTTACTTCTAAGTTTTTTTTTATTACGTCAAGTTTAGCAAATTTTGGCTACTAAGTTAATTTTGTTTAAACACAATAAATTTTCTTAAGATGTATTTTTGTGAATATATCATTTTAGGTATCAAATGATATTTGTGATTTTTCTAAATAAATTAATATTTTTGACCATATTTTGTATATTCATTAGTACAGTTACACACACACTCACAAACGCACACACACACACACACACACACACACACACACACACACACACACACACACACACCCACACACGCACACACGCACACACACCCACACACATACGCACACACACCCACACACACACACACACACACCCACACACACAC
Source organism: Cherax quadricarinatus (assembly GCF_038502225.1). NCBI lineage: Eukaryota > Metazoa > Arthropoda > Malacostraca > Decapoda > Parastacidae > Cherax > Cherax quadricarinatus. The sequence goes on along the minus strand of NC_091336.1, from coordinate 25,031,703 downwards.
ACACACACACACACACACACACATACACACACACACACACACACACACACACACACACACACACACACACACACACACACACACACACACACACACACACACACACACACACACACACACACACATATATATATATATATATATATATATATATATATATATATATATATATATATATATATATATATATGTCGTGCCGAATAGGCAGAACTTGCGATCTTGGCTTAAATAGCAACGCTCATCTTGCCATATAGGACGAGTGAAAATTTGTGTATGCAATAATTTCGCCAAAATTATTCTGAACCTAGCTAAAAAAATATATTTCACTGTGTTTGTTTAGTATTAAATTACTGTAAACAAATCTAAAATATATTTAGTTGGGTAAGGCTAAAATAAATTGCGCTTGTTATAATAAGGTTAGGTAAGTTTTTTAAGTTCCTTTTGGTGCAAAATTATAAATTTTTACATCAACATTAATGAAAAAAATATATCTTTAAACGTATAAGAGAAAATTTTAGAAAGGACTTAATTTTACATGAGTTCTTGCTAATTGACCAGTTTTACATATTCGGCACGACATATAGATATATATATTTTATTTTATTTTATTATCACACTGGCCGATTCCCACCAAGGCAGGGTGGCCCGAAAAAGAAAAACTTTCACCATCATTCACTCCATCACTGTCTTGCCAGAAGGGTGCTTTACACTACAGTTTTTAAACTGCAACATTAACACCCCTCCTTCATATATATATATATATATATATATATATATATATTCATGCACACAGTAAAAATGGAAAAGAAAACTAACTAGAAATATGTGGGAGCTTCCATGTGCATTCACACAAACATCTTGCCTTTCCATCTCCCTCTTCCTGTCTCCCTGTTTCTCTATTTTCCTGTTTCACTTTCCTTACATCACTGAATACCGGTTTTCCATCTCCCCATACCTCAGTTTCCGGTATCTCTCTATTCAATCTCCCTCTCCCTCCCTCTCTCTCTCTCTCTATTCAATCTCCCTCTCCCTCCCTCTCTCTCTCTCTCTCTCTCTCTCTCTCTCTCTCTCTCTCTCTCTCTCTCTCTCTCTCTCTCTCTCTCTCTCTCTCTCTCTCTCTCTCTCTCTCTCTCTCTCCCACTCTCTCTTGCCCTAATCTCTCTGTCTCCCTGTCTTCCGGCTTCCCTGTCTCCCCGTCTCCCTCGTTTGCAACTGGCTAAAGTCCCTGACACCGTGCTAGACATATACACGCTCTCCCTAACACCGGGTCCAGTGCCTATTAAACTTCACTGCCAGCTTTACGATCACCCTCGTTGTCAAGGGGGGATTTGAGCGGGGGTAAAATGCCACCATTACTCCTACCCCTTAAAGCGAGGATCCACCACATTCACTCCATTCCCTTTAGTTCAAGGGATAAATTACCACTAGCGTAATCTCGCTCATTGTAATATTGTTCCAGGCTATGGAACTGAACTCTTCTACAGACTTAGGGACTGACCACTGTTCATATTATCGTTACCTGGCCGCCACTACTACCGCATCTAGTATGTTCTCTATCTTTGACTGACGAAACCTACCGCGCAGGCGAAACGTTTCCACAATAAAAATCCCCAGCTGCTGTACGTGAAACTTGCTAATCTTTCCCTCTGATTCAAGAGGAATCCACAACCACCTTAATCTGGCATCTTTCCCTTGTTTTCCAGGAGACGTTACCACCACCACCACAAAGTAACACATTCTCCTCAAGAGAGACCCTTCCACTCTACCATCACCCTCACCTCCTTGGCTCAAAGGGAGTGTTATGACGGCTACACTCATCCCCCTACCCTTAATTTCAAAAGGGGATCCGACATTATTGCACCTTAATTCCCTCACCTTTGGATCAAGACCTCTCCACCTCTCCTTTATTCCTCTTTCTTTTGATTCAGAAAGATAGAACAACTGAAAGAAACAAAGTGAATAAAACAGATTTATAACATGTGACAAGATAACGAATAGTTATAATATATGTATGCAGAAATAATGAAGAAATATAATGTAATCTAGATAATAGACTGTAATTACGTGTAATCAAAGAATATGAAAGAAATTTCAATCATTAAAAGGAAAAATGAATGAAAAGAAGTCAGGCTTACACACACTATTGAAATAAAAATAATTATGTGCAGGTGTTCCAAATAAACAAAATATAATTATCTTTAAATTGAAAAAAATAATGAAATGTAATCATATAATAATGAATGAAATGTAATAATTTGTATACATGTATCATGAAATGCAATGAACTCATTGTAATTGTAAGATAATCATTATTATACAATTTTGTGAGATAAATGAAAATAATTTTTAATTAAGGTAATTGTGGAGATAGATGCAGTAAATAAAATTTAATGATATTAAAAGTAATTCATAAAACAAAGCGAAATGCGATAATTGGAATTATAGAAAGGAAAAAAAGCAAGACAATAATAATGATAAGAAATAAATAATTTTTTTTCTAGAGTTAAAGTAATTATGAAAAACGGTTCTGAATAAATTGAAATGTAACTGGACATGGAAAAATTGAAATGTATGTAATAGATTCTGAAAGAAGATGTAATTTTACATACTCAAGGAGAAAGGGAAAGGAATGATAAAAGGGAGAGTATGAGAGAGCTGAAGACCGAGGGATGGAGAGTACAAGGATGGAAGGGAGAGTGTGAGAGAGCTGAAGACCGAGGGATGGAGAGTACAAGGATGGAAGGGAGAGTGTGAGAGAGGGTAAGTGATAAGCGGGAGAAATGAAGAATGACAGGGAGGGTGGAAAGTGTGAGGGAGGCTGGAAGGAAAGAGGGAGGCTGGTTGGAAAGAGGGAGGCTGGAAGGAATGAGAGAGGCTGGAAGGAAAGAGGGAGGCTGGAAGGAAACAGGGAGGCTGGAAGGAAACAGGGAGGCTGGATGGAATGAGAGAGGCTGGAAGGAATGAGGGAGGTTGGAAGGAATGAGGGAGGCTGGATGGAAAGAGGGAGGCTGGAAGGAAAGAGAGAGGCTGGAAGGAAAGAGGGAGGCTGGAAGGAAACAGGGAGGCTGGAAGGAAAGAGGGAGGCTGGATGGAAAGAGGGAGGCTGGAAGGAAAGAGGGAGGCTGGAAGGAAAGAGGGAGGCTGGAAGGAATGAGAGAGGCTGGAAGGAATGAGGGAGGTTGGAAGGAATGAGGGAGGCTGGAAGGAGTGAGGGAGACTGGAAGGAATGAGGGAGGATGGAGGGAAAGAGGGAGGCTGGAAGGAGTTTTTAATAATTTCTTCTAAATCTTCTGGACGTTTCTTGAATATTTACATTTAAAGGTCAAAGAGCGCTTATGAGTCACCACTTGAAGGTCAAGGAGGAACTTGTTACATATGAGTCTTCACTATGTCAAGGATGACCTTGATACATGTGAGGCTTCACTTAATTAATGAGGACCTTGATACATGTGACCCTACATTTGATCAAGGAGGACCTTGTTTTTTTTTTTT
>NC_091336.1:24980711-25025711 GCF_038502225.1 Cherax quadricarinatus | reverse complement strand
TACAGAGGGACACGGGTAGTTGACACGTCTCTTGCATATATTATAAGAAGCGACAACAGGAAGAAGAGTATGATCCAGAAATAACAAAAAAAGGCACAATACCGTGACTGGAACGATACACAAATAGGGATGCCCGGGTATTGCGCATGTGTCTTAATTTCATCTTGTCGGTATTATATACCATTCTTGTACTACTACTACTACTACTACTACTACTACTACTACTACTACTACTACTACTACTACTACTACTACTACTACTACTACCACCACCTCTTCCTGCCTATATATAGCCGTCCTGCTCCTCTCCTTGTTAGTGTGACTTTGTAAATGGTCCAAGTCGGACCGAAACGTCGTCGTAAGCTTCTCTCTTTTATGTGCGGGTTATTTGTGTATGATCCAGAAGCCACAGTTCAAGGCTCAGGTTCGGTTGACTAATGGGGTTTAAAGCCTATCGGCTTTAAGGCTTCACGGTAACCTTTTCAACACCAGACGAGAATACTTTAAACACTAGAAGATGGATAAAATAAACTCTCATCGTGTAGACACTGAGAGATGTATATACACCTCACGGTGTGTATATACACTTAAAGGCTTACACCTCTGTGTGTATATACAATGAGAGACGTACACCTCTGTGTGTATATACAATGAGAGACATACACCTCTGTGTGTATATACAATGAGAGACATACACCTCTGTGTGTAAATATTCCATGTGGCTCAGCTGTAGTTTTTGGTCACCCAAATTTATTGTTACTGCTAAAAAATATTGCTCGCTGCTCTTAAGGAAATTTTCAAGGCAAAAATTCTGAATTTCTTCTCAAGGTTTATGTATATGTATATATATATATATATATATATATATATATATATATATATATAGATATATATATATATATATATATATATATATATATATATATATATATATATATATATATATATATATATATGTATGTTTTGAAAAAACGTAATCAGCACATGATGTGGTAGTGTTCGATCCTACCAATGCTAACATAAGTGTTTCAATCTTCATTCAACTTGTCGGTTTTAAACCATTTATCACAACTGTCAGACACTGCAACATTATGGGATCTTGGTACAAGGAATTCTTCAACACTTGTCCAACCTTTGCAAGAAGACCTACTTAAACTATTGGATGGTTCCACTATGACCCAGCCTCGTCCTGCTTCGACTCTCATGACTACAGTATATAAGCCACTTCTACGGCCCTATGCTGTAGTTTCTACAAGATTGATGGACTGGACGCATCGACTCCAGGCTGAAGGACTGATTACCTCAAACTCCTCCTTTCCTTACACCTTATTGCTTTATATCGGACTGATGAAGTCACTGTGACGCGAAACGTTATGTTTCTTCAATAAAGATTCTCATATGTTGCATAATCTTTAAATTTATACATTTATATTCCCCCTTCTTCTTCTATAACTGATCCTTCAACATTATTGCTATACTCTTCTTAGCTCTAACTCTCTCAGAAACTTCTGACCTAATTCCATTTATTTCCCTCCGCTGAAACACCCCTACCCCCTTCAGCCTTGTTTCCCTTAGAGACAGGATATCCAGCTTCTTGTCATTCATAACATTGACAGTCATTTCTTGCTTATAATCTTCATTACATCCACGCACATTCAAACATCGCAGCTTGATAAAAAATTTCCTATTATTTTAAATAATTTATATAGCAGAAGGCGTTACTAGCTCTTTGCTCCCGGTATTTTAATACCCTCTTACGACTTCCCACTTCCCAATGGAGATGAAAAGAAATAGATAAGTCCAAGCACTATTAAGAAAATAGAAAATGTATATATATATATATATATATATATATATATATATATATATATATATATATATATATATATATATATATATATATATATATATATATGTCGTGCCGAATATGTAAAACTAGTCAATTAGCAAGAACTCATTTAAAATAAAGTTCTTTCTAAAATTTTCTTTTATACGTTTAAAGATATATTTTTTTCATTAATGTTAATGTAAAAAATTTTAATTTTGCTACAAAAGAATCTTAGAAAACTTACCTAACCTTAGTATAACAAGAACAATTTATTTTAGCCTAACCCAACTAAATATATTTTAGATTTGTTTACATTAATTTAATACTAAACAAACACAGTGAAATATATTTTTTTCGTTAGGTTCAGAATGATTTTGGCGAAATTATTGCATACATAAATTTTTGCTTGTCCTATATGGCAAGATGAGCGTTGCTATTTAAGCCAAGATCGCAAGTTCTGCCTATTCGGCACGACATATATATACACACATATATATATTTATATTTATTATCACACTGGCTGATTCCCACCAAGGCAGGGTGGCCCGAAAAAGAAAAACTTTCACCATCATTCACTCCATCACTGTCTTGCCAGAAGGGTGCTTTACACTACAGTTTTTAAACTGTAACATTAACACCCCTCCTTCAGAGTGCAGGCACTGTACTTCCCATCTCCAGGACTCAAGTCCGGCCTGCCGGTTTCCCTGAACCCCTTCATAAATGTTACTTTGCTCACACTCCAACAGCAAAGTAACATTTATGAAGGGGTTCAGGGAAACCGGCAGGCCGGACTTGAGTCCTGGAGATGGGAAGTACAGTGCCTGCACTCTGAAGGAGGGGTGTTAATGTATATATATATATATATATATATATATATATATATATATATAGATATATATATATATATATATATATATATATATATATATATATATATATATATATATATATATATATATATGTATCGTACCGAATATGTAAAACTGGTCAATTAGCAAGAAGTCATTTAAAACTAAGTCCTTTCTGAAATTTTCTCTTATACGTTTAAAGATATATTTTTTCATTAATGTTGATGTAAAAATTTATAATTTTGGACCAAAAGAATCTTAGAAAACTTACCTAACCTTATTATAACAAGAAGAATTTATTTTAGCCTAACCCAAGTAAATATATTTTAGATTTGTTTTCAATAATTTAATACTAAACAAACACAGTGAAATATATTTTTTCGTTAGGTTCAGAATGATTTTAGCGAAATTATTGCATACACGAATTTTCGCTTGTCCTATATGGCAAGATGAGCGTTGCTATTTAAGCTAAGATCGCAAGTTCTGCCTATTCGGCACGACACACACATACATATATATATATATATATATATATATATATATATATATATATATATATATATATATATATATATATATATATATATATATATGTATATATCCGTTGTGGGATCTGATAGTGAGGTGTTGGCCAGACCCCCTTATATACCTTCCTTGGATGCTTTACTTTCATAGTTCCTTGATAATGTGAGTAGTCACGAAAGCGCTTGGAATTTCTCTATTCTTTCAGAGTGGTTGTTTTGCGAGGGGCTTGGACTTCCAGCAGGCATGCGTGAGCGTGTTTGATAGGAGTGAATGGAGACAAATGGTTTTTAATACTTGACGTGCTGTTGGAGTGTGAGCAAAGTAACATTTATGAAGGGATTCAGGGAAACCGGCAGGCCGGACTTGAGTCCTGGAGATGGGAAGTACAGTGCCTGCACTCTGAAGGAGGAGTGTTAATGTTGCAGTTTAAAAACTGTAGTGTAAAGCACCCTTCTGGCAAGACAGTGATGGAGCGAATGATGGTGAAAGTTTTTCTTTTTCGGGCCACCCTGCCTTGGTGGGAATCGGCCAGTGCGATAATAAAAAATAATATATATATATATATATATATATATATATATATATATATATATATATATATATATATATATATATATATATATATATATATATATATATATATATATATATATATATATATATATATATATATATATATATATATATATATATATATATATATATATATATATATATATATATATATATATATATATACGTGTACATGTTTATGTAGCGTGACCTGAGTGTAAGTAGAAGTAGAAACGTATACTTGTTTTCTTGCTAGTTTATGAGACAGAAAGAAAAAGACACCAAGCAGCCCTTCCATTGTGTAAAACAATTACAAGTTTCTGTTTCACACGCAGTTTTCAGAATGGTTATATCTCCCTAGGTAGTTAATGTTTTCCTACCTACTACTAGCATTTTCAAGTTTTATTCTCAGTTTTGTGAAAAGTCAAGAATTCCATTAAATTAGCGATCAAGGCCCCTTAACGTATGTAAACCATCTTTAAAGTGTATATTTAAAAAAAACTGGAATTTTTCACCCGAACTCCATCGAATATCTATTCCATTTAAGTGCCCTGGAAGGACCTGGAACTCCCTCACATCCACCCTTAGCAAAAGTGACGGAGAATTATTATCATTATTAAAATATTCATGGGGAACTTCTGAACCATTGTAGGCCATACAGGAAAGAAACAATAGTTTCATTTCCTCGGATCAAGAGGCTTCCATCGGCACTTAGGCAACCCCTTCTTAAAAGACAACCTGGAAAAGAGTAAGAATTGGGTTACAGCGGGACAAAAGGCTCTCTACAAGGGTTCACAACCCCATGTGGCAATAAATTACTAAGCATAAAATATAGGTAACTGTGTTGCTGCTGCTGTTTCTGTTTCTATTTTGCATTGGCTGTTACTGCTGCTGCTGCAATTTTTATCTTACAGTGGCTGTTGTTGCTGCTGCTGCAGCAGTAGCCATTGATGCTAATGCTATTATTTCTTAAATTACTGCTAATAATCTGTTGTTTTTGTTGTTGCTGCTGCTGTTTCTGCTGCTGCTGTTTTACTTCTGGTGTTTCTGCTTGTCTGCTTTTGCTGCAGTAGCTGTTGATGCTGAAGATATTTTTAAAAAATGCAGCTAATACTGTCATTTTTTCTGCTGTTGTTGATGCCGCTGCTACCGCTGCTCCTGATTCTGCTGTTGCTTTTACTTCTACTGCTGCTGTTTCTGTGGATTTTGTTGAGATTGCAACTGCTACTGTTTCAGCTGTTGTTACTGTTGTAGACAGCCTGTACTGTCTGCACAGACAGCCCATGCTGTCTGCCAGCTTAGTTCATATTTCGCGCCATGCTGGTGCTGCCACCTATAGGCGTTGCCACTTCAGCCTGCCTGCCCTTGCCTCACTCTCACTCACACAGCGGCCTAGCAGGAAGACACAAGGCCTACACCTAGCTCTCTCTCGTGGGATGGCCCTCCCGGGCCATGGGCACAACACACAAGCCTGTGTACTCACCACGACTTAACAATAAACAAAGAAGCCTCCGAAGAAGACGTATCATTTACTCCCCGCTACCAGAACACCAAATAATCTCCTTTTATACTGTTGCTGTTCATGGTGCGAGTGCTCCAGTAGCTGTTGTTGAAACTGCTTCAGTTACCACTATATCTGCTGCTGTTACCACTATATCTGCTGCTGTTGCTACTATATCTGCTGCTGTTACCACCATATCTGCTGCTGTTACCACCTCCTTTTCTCCTGCTACAGATGGTGTTGCTACTTATACTGTTTCTGATAGGCTAACATGCGCTATTGTTACTGCTGTTGGTATTGCCTGTTTTTGCTATTAAGCATAGTTTTGCTGCTGTTTATCTTTTGTTTTATTTAATACTGTTAACACTAAAGATATTGTTGTTGATGTAGCGGCTGCTGTTGTTGTTGCTATTCCTGTTACTGTTGGTTATTCTTCTACATCATTTGTTGTTGCTGTTATCTGTTTTTGCATTCGTTTTTTTATTTTTGCTTCTGTTATCGTAACTGTTTATGTTACTGCTGTTGATGCTTCTGTTGCTATTGATGCATTTGCTGCTGTTTCTGTTGCATTTGTTCCTAGTGATATTAATTTTGTTACTCTTGTCGTTACTTTTGTGTTGCTGATGCTGATGTTACTTCTGTTGCCACTGTTGTTGCTAATACTTCTGTTGACGTTGCTGCTACATCAATAACCTTTTCATCAATGCTTTAAACAAAATCTTTCACCTCCATATTGGATGGATAACACCTCTTGGCTTTTATCTCTTCTTCCTTTCTTTAATCTGATTTCTCTCTTCTGTTAATCTATCTTTATCTTTGATTTCTGTCTATGTTCAAGATTTCTTCGCTCATAACACGAATAAACACAAGTGCAAATGAGTTGAAAATTAGTTGTGAGACAAATAATTACCTCCTCCTCCAGGACGTACACACAAATACACACACATATACTCACTAGAGAAGAAGCGGGGCCAGGAGCTGTGACCTGACCCCTGCAACCACAAATAGGAGAGTACACATACACACACACTTTCTCAATCATCCTGCAATGCCTTTGATACTAGTGACATCTGTCGGCGCCCATGGGTATGTAGGACGACCTGGGCCGTACTCACTCTCACAGCAACAATCCTAAGGCTCAGAGCTGTGGTCCTTATTTTCCCTCCCTTTTCCCTGCTCACCTGGCATTACTGACGCGACCACAGCTACCAAGACCTGTGTACCTTAATAAAAGTCAGTCATCCAAGAATCTTGTCCATCATTCCTTGCTGACTACAGCTACCCTACACTGTGTTACCAGGGATTTCACCATGTTACAAACCGAGGGATATAGGTAGCAACGGTTGTCGTTCCTCAGCCTGGGGAGTAAATTATCTGCGTGCTGTAAGCCTTTCCCGTATGACCCTTGTGGGTTTAGCTGTTCTGTTTTTATTATAATAAGAATGTAAACCTTTCCAGCAGGCTACGGTACACTGGCCAGCTGCAAGTCATTTACTACACGCCTTGACAAACGACTCCAGGTATTTTCTTCAGCAAAATTTTGTGATTTCAAGTTCCTCCTTGTCTGATGCCTGTTCTTCGCATCAAACATGCGTGGGAACCCACAGAGAAGATTTTATTTCTATGTTAACTGTATCCCATCTTGCATCCATTTATAATCCGACAGACATACCTGTTTGTGCATACGACGTGAAGGAAGCTGTTTTGAGGTTAGTCTGCACTCTTCTCTCTACCTACCCACCCCTGTTTCTCAGTCCTACGTGTTGCCTAGCCTATAGGACCTCTACGCCTTCTGCAGTCCAATGCTTTCACCAGCCAGCTGTTTTCTTCGTTGTGTGCGAGAAATGTTGCAGGAACCAAGTGTTTTGGTGCTAAACAGAGCGTTAAATAAGTTTAAGCTAGTCGTGTGAGTCTGGCATACACATGTTAGCAGCAACCTAACATTCTCTCACGTTCCCTCAACATCCACTAACATTTGCCATCCTGACGCCCTATTCAACCACGTGTGGAGCGCCAGTAGCGAGTGGAAAACGTATTTGCAGTGAAAAATAAGTGTTGCATGGTGTTCAGTGGTGCATTGGCTGAAATAAGCGTCCTTTATTCCACTCGCTAGAGTGTTTTATGTGCTGAGGAAGCCGCTCTGGCGCCACCATCCAGGAGTAAATACATCAGCTTGCAACTATGCTCTGGTGTTTGATGCATTCTCGTTTGCCACAACACTGCAATGCAGAACTTATATCCCACACCTTAATCTCATCCCACACCTGCTCCAGGAGAGAGAAGTTCAGCTCAGCTTAGCCGACCTGGATGGAAGGGCCTGCTTACTCGAGTGATGTCTTACTGCTACTCCCGTCTTGTAGTATTACAGAAATGTGTGTCCTATAGCAATCTGTTCTAAAGGTTTGCAACTTTCATAGAATTTCACTACGCTAGTGGTATGACTGCGCCTTGTATCTTAGTATTGTGACAATTCCCAGTATGACAGTTTTCTTATTTGACCAAACACTTGGCAGTGCAGTGTTATGGTTTACTCTTAAGGTCTTGGCAGCTAACCTTGTATATATTTATTACACTACTAAAAAGTGCTGTCGCTTAAGTGTTGTCCAGGAAAAGATGTGTGACGGGACAGGACCTCACAAAGAGGTCTTCTGCTGGCAGTTAACTTCATGTGACCTGCCTCCGTAGGGGTTATGGGGTGTAATAAGAACGCCGTTGCACGGATTCGAGTTCCTTCTCTTTCTTTCTCCCTTCTGTTCCCAGCAGCACTTATATCATCCGGAACAGGAGGAACGGTAAACGATCGACTCATTTTTTCTCCACAGCTGAGTTTTTTTTATGTTCACATTCTTTTGAACTGACGCATGACTGTCTCGTCACATTAGTACCTCTGGGTTGAATCAATAAAGAATGCCATTTAGGAGTCACTGAGAAAGAGAGAAAAAGCGTAGTGGAATCTAGGGGAATTGGAAAAGTCTTAGGAGTGTAAAAGTATAAACCTCCACTTCTATCACCTGAGAAGCAGAAAAAATAACAGATAGTGGGGGCTATGGAATTCGAAGGTGGTTGAGCAAATGTAGCGTTTTAAAAAGTTCCTCCAAGCCTTTCAGGCTAGAGACTTCTGTCGACGTCCGTGGACAAATAGAGCGACGGGTCACGGGTACCCATCATACACATCAGAAGTTTTGTATGTCTCTCCGTCTCTTACCCCTGTTCACCTGGCCACACTTACTTGGCCAGACTCCAGGACTCTATCCATCAAGCCTTATTATCTACTGTTAAGAGCATCAGAACCTGAGAAATAAGGAGCACTGTTGTATGCCCTCTGGTCTAACTCTCATTCACTCACATCCACTCATGTACTTGTACAACCTATTTTTAAAGCTACCCAATGTTATCGCTTCTGTGACGCTACTCGGGAGTTTGTTCACTCATCCACAACTCTTATCAAACCAGTACTTTCCTATATTTTGTTTTAAATCTATTTTTTCTGACTTGAACCCATTGCTACGAATCCTGTCTTGGTTAGATATTTTTAGCACGTTATTTATAACTCCTTCATTTATTTCTGTTCTCCATTTATACACCTCCATCACATCCCCAAGGTTTCCCTTGATATTTCTTCTCCATGATGGCTATGTCATTCACATTGTTCATCACTAATGTCACCTAAGTTTTTTTTTTTCGAGGGGGGGGGGGAATTGTAAGCAAGAATGGAGAAAATGAATCCTTAGGAACAGCTAACATCCTAGTAGATGATATGCTATCAATAATTCTTATACAATATTTCTGTAATCGTCACTGTGATAACTTCCCATGAAACTGTGCAAATGTTTCTGAATGTTACTGTTGCTCTCAGCTCAGCATCTTGGAGACTTTCAATAAAATAAGGATCCTTTAGTAACTTCCAAATCTGAGGTCCGATGAAGATACCTTCCTTCAGTTTGGCATCACTAACTTTATGAAGCCTCTCCTTCAGGTAGGCAAACCCTGCACCTTCTTTGACTAAAAATCTGACGAAGTTTATAATGAGGACTAACTTGATGTGTAAAGGCGGAAGAAGTATGCTCTTTGGAAAGACTAATGGTCTGTGTCTGAACGTTCTTCACGCCTACATTCACGTTCTTCACGCTGAATGTAGTGCAACTTTGTATCTCGGCTGTCCCACAGGCAAAGGAAGCAGCAGTACTTTGAAAATTCATCTCTGTAGTACCACTAACAGATCTACTACTTTGATGTCAACACAGATTTTCCATCCACACATCTCATATTCGATAAGTTACAAGTTTTTGTATTATTTAATTTTTTTTAAACCTCTATTGAGAGCAAAATGCAGACGTGGTAGAATGTTGCCATTGTGAAGTAAGAATGCCTTCAGCCTTGTATTGCTGGAATTATTAAACAAATGCAACATTGCAGAATTCCGAAATTTACCCAGGGCATCACATAATCTCCTAACATCACAACAGTAACACATTTATTCCTCCAGTTTAAAGCAAGTTTTAAGATATTTTGTCGTTTTCTGAGGAAACTGATTTTTGTGACTGGGTACAGTATATGCTACTTGAACCAAGTAACTCTGACTGTTCCTGGAATAAATGAAGGTTACGCACGAGATCGTTAACATCACTTTGAGTCACTAGACGTGGCTTCGGGCTGACTCCATCTGGGTCAGACTTAGAATCTAAGATAGTAACTTCTTTACCATTCGAAGAAAACATAATTTTATAGAATGGTGGTACTGGAACAAAGAGATCCTCTGAATGTTCCAACAGACTGAGAATTGCAAAACAAAGGTTTGGAAATATTCTATAATAAAAACCCTTACACTCTAGTGATAGAGAAATACTTTCGTAAACAAGGAAGTAACATCAAAACTAACCATGTTAAAATCATTTAAGTCAGTCAAGGAGCTTAATTTATCAACTAAGTCTATGTTGACTGACTTAAATGATTTTAACATGGTTAGTTTTGATGTTACTTCCTTGTTTACGAAAGTTCCTGTTGATGATTTATTAAGTTTCTTATCTGAAGAACTCGTTAACTATGATTTACCATTGCCAGTTCCTACTATCATTAAACTTATTAAACTTTGCATTGTTGATGCAAAATTTGTATTTAATGTTAAGTTTTACACTCAGAAGTTTGGTATGACAATGGGAAATCCTCTTTCACCTGTTCTTAGTAACCTATACATGGAATTTTTTGAAACAAGGTTGCTTAACACAATCCTCCATAATAGAGCTAAATGGTTCAGATATGTTGATGATATTTTGTGTCTTATGCCCAAAAATGTAGATATACATCATTTCCTTGGAAAATTAAATAGCTTAGCCCATTCTATAAACTTTACTGTTGAGTTTGAAGAAAATAACTCATTGCCTTTTCTAGATGTTTTAATTATTAAGGGTAATAATGAATTCAAATTTAAAATTTACAGAAAACCTACAAATAACTGTTCCTATGTCCACTATTATTCTTCGCATCAAGATATAGTCAAACTGTCTGTTTTCTCATCAATGTTTTTGAGAGCTTTACGAATTTGTAGTCCTGAGTTCATAGATGAGGAAATATCCAAAATTTATGAAATAGGTAATGATTTAAAATACCCAAGAAATGTAATTGATAAATCTTTTAAAGTTGCTAGAAATACTTTTTACAATCCAAAAAGGGACAACCAGCCTTGTTCAAATATATTGGTTCTCCCTTACCATGAAAACTTGGTTGATATGCCTTCTCTTCTTAAGACTTTTAATATTAAAGCTGTATTCAAAAATCTTGATACAGTAAAAAAAACTTTTCATAAAGAATTCCCTCCAAAATGCTGATGGATGTGTCTATAAGATTCCTTGTAAAATTTGCGATAAAGTTTATTACGGTCAAACTGGTAAAAACCTCGAACTAAGATTAAAACAACATAAATATAGCATTAGAACTGGACAATATTCCAATGCTCTGTTTATTCATGTAAGAGATTTTAACCATCCAATTGATTTTCAAAAAGTTGAGAAAGTAGTATCAAGCAAGTCCATGGTCGACAGGAATATAATTGAATCTTGTTTCATAAAAAGCAGTTTTGACAATAATATGAATATTTCCTTTGGTTTATATAAATTATATCCATTTATAATTAATAGAGTTTGGGAAGAATTTAATAATACATTGGACAAATAATAATTTTAAAAATTTTCTTGGGTAGAATAGTTTGTTGGTGGGTTGTGCAAAGGACCTGTCCAGTTGGGCCGGCGGGCGTCAGGTGTTTAACCGTTGTGGGATCTGATAGTGAGGCGTTGGCCAGACCCCTTATATAGCTTCCTTGGATGCTTTACTTTCACAGTTCCTTGATAATGTGAGTAGTCACGAAAGCGCTTGGAATTTCTCTATTCTTTCAGAGTGGTTGTTTTTGCATATTCTGAAATCAACTGTTTACTGTGATCTTGTTGCATATATATATATATATATATATATATATATATATATATATATATATATATATATATGTACATACATATACTGTCACTTAAGCAACTACGAAGCACTATAGGGATAAAACTTGACAGTTCAAAATACCACTTATTCTAAAAAAAGAGAACATATACAATCCATTAATAATAAAACAATCTTATAAATCAAAACATTAAGTGTCCCAGTGTATTTTTTTTAAAGTAATGAAACCTTCGTTGACCCGTAATATCAATGATAATATTCACTTTATTAACATTTTTTAATTGTGCTGTGGAGCATTTATATTACATTAAAAACCAATGTTCATTATTACACAGGATCAGATATTCAGATATCAGATGTCTATTATATATATTGCATTTATATTACATTAAATACCAATGTTCATTATTACACAGGATCAGATATCCAGATATCAGATGTCTATTATATATATATATATTGCATATATGTTTATTTTGCATTATTTCTTAATTAAATGATAACCATTTTTTACCTCGTTTTTTTTCAAATCATTGGTAAGTCCTCATAAAACAGCGTAGGGTGAACCATAAGGGTGTAACGTTCAGTTTGTTCTATTTACATTTTAATCTTATTAATTTTATCTGTTTATGTGGATTTGCTGGGATATTCTTGAGATGGTGTTACTTGTCTATCTCTTTATATGATAAAGATGTCAGTATCTGATGAGGATTTTACAGTATGTTTTGCTGGGCCTTCGTTCTGCTGTTGGTGTCTTTGCCTGCAACAGTTCTTTGTGTTCCTGTCTACAATACTTTTGTGTGTTCTCTTCCGCAGTTCTTTATATGCTCTTGTCAGCAACAATATTTTGTGTTTTTTTTTTCAGCAAAAATATTTTATATGTTCTTCTGTGCAACAGTTTTCTTTTGTGTATTCTTGTCAGCAACAATATTTTATGTGTTCGTTTCAGCAAGAATATTTTGTGTTCTTGTCAGCAACAGTATTTTGTGTATTCTTGCCGACACCAATTTCTTGTATATTCTTGTCTGCAGCAGTTCTCTGAGTGCTCGTGGAAGCCTCTGCTCCTCTTGTGTTCGTGGTAGCTTCTGTTCCTTTTGTGTTTGCTGGAGCTTCCGACTGTCAAAGGTGTGAAAGGTTTAATTATGCGAATCATGTGAAGATGTGGCCGATAGTTTGTTTCCATGTGATAAGAAGCTCACGGCTTGAAGATGATGGATGCTGAGGACCGGGAGATGAAGACGGATGCTGAAATCTCGGAGATGATGGATATTAACATTAGAAGAGTATAAGGAAAATGAAGGGGAAGAGAAGGAGGAAAAACACGAGACACGAGAGAGAGAGAGAGAGAGAGAGGGAGAGAGAGAGAGAGAGAGAGAGAGAGAGAGAGAGAGAGAGAGAGAGAGAGAGAGAGAGAGAGAGAGAGAGAGAGAGAGAGAGAGAGAGAGAGAGAGAGAATGATTAAGAATTCACTAATTATTGTGTTTAAGGAAGACAGTGTTCGACGGTGTTCAGTGTCTGCAGAATCTCGCTCTTTCTCTCTCTCTCTCGCACACACACACACACACACACACACACACTCAAACATAATCACTGAGAGAGACACTAAAGGTGAACGTCATCAAATACTGTATCGGATTAAATTTTCATCAGAGAAGAACCTTCAGCTTAAAGTCTAGCTTTTACAAGACTGCGTATCCTTTATATCAAAATCTGCAGAAAGCGAGATTAGATTTTCTTGGTGAGAGGTCTTACAACTGCTATACTTATCCGGACAACAGCAGCTGCAAGATTCACTCTTATGTCACAATGCATCAGACTGATTGGCCTCTAGAGAGATTCATTACAAGCGTGCTGGGAATTATTCTCATCAGGTAGGGATATATTTTCATCAGGTAAAGACGTATTATCATCAGGAGGGACTTATTATCATCAGGCAGACGAGTTTTATCATCAGACTGGGGCACACTAGCATAAGGTAGGAACGAATTGTCATTGAGAGAATTGATTCTGAAGCCTCTGGAATAATACTTGATGCTGCCCTCAGTCAGTTATGTGTAAATATACATATACATGTTATTTTTATCCACGTCTCGTTGTCTGACATTTTACTGATTAAAGAAGCTTTTCAGAATCTTATATTCTTTTACTTAAGGTGAGGTACAGAATAAGTGTAGTTTACTCAGATGAAGGAGTGGTGGGGGCTCGAACCTCCGTCCGGTAATCACGAGGGAGACGTTGCCGAACTGTACTGAAGCGAACAAAGGACGAAACTCAAAAAAAATTTATCCAGAACAGATCATTATGTTCTTACTGATGAACACAAAACTGACATTTTGAAGGAAATTAATTTTGATGAGATTCATAATTCTGGTAAAATAACTAATTTGATTAAATGTGACAGAAGACACAAATTGACAAAATAGTTGTTTGCTTTTACGATATATATTCCCAGAGGTTGTTCTGCATTGTTTTGTTTTAACAAACATCAAAGTATATTATATTAAGATTCCTGGGTAAGATGTTCATTTTATTACCTTATTTTATTTTATCAACAATGCAAAAAAAAAAAAAAATGAATATGCATCCCAACAAAATAGAATTAGCCTCAGACTCCATGCGAAGTTCGACTGAAATGTTTGAATCTTCTTAAATCCATACAGCTCCTGGATTCTCTGTTGAATCCTATTGAATCGAGTTGCAAAAATATTCATCTGGTTTGCAAATCCCACTGCAGCTTTTTAAAATTCTTACAGTGCTTAAACCCTTACAGCTACTGCATAAATCTAAAATCCTGTGTAAATTTTCCTTTAGAGTCTGTTGAAGGGATAAAAACCATTTTTATAACGTTACTCAACCACCAGCTCTCCATGCGTCAGACACAGCGCTAGCTAGTACCTAGTACGGGGATGGTGTGCTCATCCTAGCGTCATTTTATCCATTCTGATCTCCAGGATGGATATAATGGCACACAGGGAAATGGTTTGGTATGACGTAGGTCGAAAAATGAAGGAACGTTCCTAAACAGGCTGATGAATTAGCTTCACCTGTTGGAACCTCCTGCCAGTGTACTCTGCCAACCCATTCTCTTAATCTTAAATATCATTTCACTGTTGCAAAAAAAAAAAAATAAATAAATGAGTGACTGGTGAAGGTGTCTTAGGCAGTAATATTCTTTCACAGTTATTTCTTCTGTGCTCGTAGGTTCCTCTTTTTCCGTTCTCTTACCAGAAGGTTTTATCACCTTCAGCATATATTTATAGTTTTTACCTTGCAGTAAGTTATTATTAATGGATAGAAAACAACGTAACGTAACCTAACTTAACCTAACCTAACCTAACCTAACCAAAAAATTTGTTGTAACAATGTGAAAAATCCACATGAAAGTGTATTGGCATGCAACAAATGCCAGCATTTATTACGACCTGAGTAAATCCTTACTGTGTAAATCAATATAACCTATGTAAAAACTTACACCAACTGTAAATCACTGAAACTGATATAATTCCTTATAAACTTATGTAAATCTATAAAACTCTTGTAAATACTCTCATCCTGTGTAAATCGTTTTAGCCGGTTTAAATCCAATGTAACTTATGCAATCCTCTATAACCTTTGTAAACCCTAACAATCTGCGTAAATACCCTGTAGCCTGGTTACTCTTACAGCCTGTGTAAATCCTTGTAACTTTTGCGTACCTTTACAATCTGTGTAAATCTTTGTAACGTGTTAATATTTTTAACCTAAGCAGTAAAACTTTGCATCTGTGTATATATACTTAAATCCTTACATCCTGTTAAATCAATATATAATTTTTACAAATGCTCAGTACCTGTACTAATACGCACAGGCTGTACAAGTTCACACAGTCGTATGAAAAATCCTCACAGGCTGTACAAATCTTCAAGGACTCAACAAATCCTCACAGATTATACAAATCATTCCAAGTCTTAATTGCCTGAACAACTCCTCATACCCTGTACACCTCTTCATAGACTGTGAAAATCCTCACAACTTGTGCAAATTCTTTCAACTTATACATAACATTACAGCACACGCATTTCATGACATTTGTGCAGACTCGTACAGTATGTAATTTGATGAATAAGACATGCATATAAAATGAAGAATAAGACTTATTCACCAACTTCTTGCACTGTATATCACTGTTACTTAGATATAAATCTGTAACATGCCCGTTAACACCATTCTAACAACTTTCAATCCATTCTGCCTACAAATAACTTCTTCTTATTCGTTAGAATATATAGTGACAAATGGATTTGTCAGTTAAAAATAGGAGAGGAGAGTTATTAAATGGAGTGTTAGAGGTATTGGGAAGATGGAGGGAATATTTTGAGGAATTGTTAAATGTTGATGAAGATAGGGAAGCTGTGATTTCGTGTATAGGGCAAGGAGGAATAACATCTTGTAGGAGTGAGGAAGAGCCAGTTGTGAGTGTGGGGGAAGTTCGTGAGGCAGTAGGTAAAATGAAAGGGGGTAAGGCAGCCGGGATTGATGGGATAAAGATAAAAATGTTAAAAGCAGGTGGGGATATAGTTTTTGGAGTAGTTGGTGCAATTATTTAATAAATGTATGGATGAGGGTAAGGTACCTAGGTACTATGCAGAGAGCAAAGGGGACAAAAGAGAGTGCAAAAATTATAGGGGGATAAGTCTGTTGAATATACCTGGTAAAGTTATTATTGAAAGAATTAAGAGTAAGACGGAGAATAGGATAGCAGATGAACAAGGAGGCTTTAGGAAAGGTAGGGGGTGTGTGGACCAGGTGTTTACAGTGAAACATATAAGTGAACAGTATTTAGATAAGGCTGAAGAGGTCTTTGTGGCATTTATGGATTTGGAAAAGGCGTATAACAGGGTGGATAGGGGGGCAATGTGGCAGATGTTGCAGGTGTATGGTATAGGAGGTAGGTTACTGAAAACAGTGAAGAGTTTTTACGAGGATAGTGAGGCTCAAGTTAGAGTATGTAGGAAAGAGGGAAATTATTTCCCAGTAAAAGTAGGCCTTAGACAAGGATGTGTGATGTCACCGTGGTTGTTTAATATATTTATAGACGGGGTTGTAAGAGAAGTAAATGCGAGGGTCTTGGCAAGAGGAGTGGAGCTAAAAGATAAAGAATCACACATAAAGTGGGAGTTGTCACAGTTGCTCTATGCTGATGACACTGTGCTCTTGGGAGATTCTGAAGAGAAGTTGCAGAGATTGGTGGATGAATTTGGTATGGTGTGCAAAAGAAGAAAATTAAAAGTGAATACAGGAAAGAGTAAGGTTATGAGGTTAACAAAAAGATTAGGTGATGAAAGATTGGATATCAGATTGGAGGGGGAGAGTATGGAGGAGGTGAATGTATTCAGATATTTGGGAGTGGACGTGTCAGCGGATGGGTCTATGAAAGATGACGTGAATCATAGAATTGATGAGGGGAAAAGGGTGAGTGGTGCACTTAGGAGTCTGTGGAGACAAAGAACTTTGTCCTTGGAGGCAAAGAGGGGAATGTATGAGAGTATAGTTTTACCAACGCACTTATATGGGTGTGAAGCATGGGTGATGAATGTTGCAGCGAGGAGAAGGCTGGAGGCAGTGGAGATGTCATGTCTGAGGGCAATGTGTGGTGTGAATATAATGCAGAGAATTCGAAGTTTGGAAGTTAGGAGGAGGTGCGGGATTACCAAAACTGTTGTCCAGAGGGCTGAGGGAGGGTTGTTGAGGTGGTTCGGACATGTAGTGAGAATGGAGCGAAACAGAGTGACTTCAAGAGTGTATCAGTCTGTAGTGGAAGGAAGGCGGGGTATGGGTCGGCCTAGGAAACGTTGGAAGGAGGGGGTAAAGGAGGTTTTGTGTGCGAGGGGCTTGGACTTCCAGCAGGCATGCGTGAGCGTGTTTGATAGGAGTCAATGGAGACAAATGGTTTTTAATACTTGACGTACTGTTGGAGTGTGAGCAAAGTAACATTTATGAAGGGGTTTAGGGAAACCGGCAGGCCGGACTTGAGTCCTGGAGATGGGAAGTACAGTGCCTGCACTCTGAAGGAGGGGTGTTAATGTTGCAGTTTAAAAACTGTAGTGTAAAGCACCCTTCTGGCAAGACAGTGATGGAGTGAATGATGGTGAAAGTTTTTCTTTTTCGGGCCACCCTGCCTGGGTGGGAATCGGCCAGTGTGATAATATAATATAATATATATAGTGAATTGTGGCTTGCGCGATATATCGTCTGTATAGTCTTGGTAGCTGTAAGCGGAAGTTATGCTGTAGGTGGGAGTGTCATTTGACTGAATTTCCGCGCACTTTGATCAAGACAGCAATGAATAATCGATAGTGAGTGTGTCTCCTTGGGATCGCCCTGACAAGGTCGACACTAACCAGTAAAGCCATATATATATATATATATATATATATATATATATATATATATATATATATATATATATATATATATATATATATATATATATATATATATATATATATATATATATATATATATATATATATATATATATATATATATATATATATGTATATATATATATATATATATATATATATATATATATATATATATATATATATATATATACATATATATATATATATGTATATATGTATATGTCGTGCCGAATAGGCAGAACTTGCGATCTTGGCTTAAATAGCAATGCTCTTCTTGCCATATAGGACAAGCGAAAATTTGTGTATGCAATAATTTCGCCAAAATCATTCTGAACCTAACGAAAAAAAATATATTTCACTGTGTTTGTTTAGTATTAAATTATTGTAAACAAATCTAAAATATATTTAGTTGGGTTAGGCTAAAATGAATTGTTCTTGTTATACTAAGGTTAGGTAAGTTTTCTAAGTTCCTTTTGGTGCAAAATTATAAATTTTTACATCAACATTAATGAAAAAAAATATCTTTAAACGTATAAGGTAAAATTTTAGAAAGGACTTAATTTTAAATGAGTTTTTGCTAATTGACCAGTTTTACATATTCGGCACGACATATATATATATATATTTTATATATATATATATATATATATATATATATATATATATATATATATATATATATATATATATATATTTATTTATTTATATATATATATATATATACATAATATATATATATATATATATATATATATATATATATATATATATATATATATATATATATATTGGGGTTATCCAAGCAAACATTGCATTACTGGCTTAGCAGGGCCATAATAAAGTTAATTATTACATCAGGACATCCTCCTCTTCTCTATCTCACACGTGTGTGGGTGCAACTTTATTCACCTTGTTTTTGCACAGGTCGATTCATGGCTCCTGGTAGTGGTGGTAGTGCAGAGATAGCGACGGTGGTGGTGGTAGTGGTGGTAGTGATGGTGGTAGTAGTGGTGGTGGTGGTCGTGGGGAGGGGAAGGCAAGGCATCTTTAACACGCACCCTGCACCAGTATCATGCTCTCCTGGGGTAGGAGAAGAACGCCAATGTTTATTGAATCACTGAATCTACAACATTGTTAATAACCTGTACTGCTCCTACTAGCCATAGTTATTGCTACCGGTACTAATTGTACTGCCAGTAATAACGCTACTAGTAACAATAATGCTACTAGTAATACTGCTTCTAGTACTGAGGCTACTAGTAATAATATTAATGCTACTAGTTTAAACAATGTATCCTGCAATATTAATGGTACTAGTAATTCTGTTACTAGTAATAACAATACAAGTAATAAATTTACTAGCAATATTAATGCTTCTAGTAACAATAATGTTAAAAGTGATAAAAATACAACTAGTAATAATATTACTGTCTGAAATAATAATACTATCAGTAATATTGATGCTGCTAGTAATAATATTACAAGTAATAATAGCGCTCAGATTCCTTGGAACTAGAGCCCGTTGCCAGCATCAATGTACCCACTAGGAGAGTACCAGCTTGTGAAAACGAAATCAGATTTAATCAGATTCAATCTAAGGAAAGGAAAGATACCTTGGATCAAGAGAGCTTCACCAACTCGTGAAAAAAATATCACTAACGTAATTATACAAAGTTGAAGACCATAAGTTTGTCTTTTCTGCCGACATCAATGTTATGCTGAGCATTATTATTATTATTAAAATCAAGGGGGAAGCGCTAAACCCGGGGGATTATACAGCGCCTGGGGGGGATGTGGAAGGCATTCAGGCTTAATTCGGGGAACTGGAACACAGATCCAATTCCATAAATCAAGAGCCCCTCACCAACATCAAGGAACCTTCCTTGAGGGGAATGTTATGCTGAGCATTTCGGGCAAACAAGGTCAGTTTTGTTCCAGGATGCGACCCACACCAGTCGACTAACACCCAGGTACCTATTTTATACTGATTGGTGAACAGGGACAGCAGGTGTCTTATGGAAACACGTTCCTAACGTTTTTCAGCCGTACCGGAGTTTCGAACTCCGGTACGGCTGGAGTGCGCTGAGTGCGCAAGAGATCAAGCTGTGGGAGCTACTGGTCAGGGGTCTATAGTGTGGCCTTTTCTTTTACACGTCAGTTTTACAAGCTAAGAAATGTTATCCCACCTCATCTCATTTAAAAACAAAGGTATGTTAGTTGACTATAGTGGATTGCATCGATATCCCCGGGATATGTGCACTCCACTATAGTTAATTAATACCCAGGTACCATTTTTCAACTGTAGGAGTCATCCAACAGTGTATGAAGGTGGCCTGGTGGCTAAAGCTCCCGCTTTAACTCAATACCGTTTCCTTAATATACAGCAAATAGAGGAGGAGGTGTGGGTCGCATCCTGGGGGACAAGATCCACCATGGCAATGATACCCTCCGGGGTTATGAACGAAATCTTATAAAACTCAATACCCTAATATACTAGTACCATGGAATGATGCCCAGTAATATGATAATAATGTTAAAATATTGTTTAATTATATGTTTATAAGGAATATCAATGTTTTTCTCAGTCAGTTATCTTGAAAGCTCCTCGGAATTATTTATGATTTTTCTGATAAAATAAACTTTAGTGTCTAGAGGTAATAACCCATAAAGAATAAACAGACACAATACCGAGACTGGAACATTGCACAAATAACCCGAACATACGAGAAAGAAACTGATGACGATGTTTCAGTCAGATTTGGGCCGTTAACGAGTTATACCGTGTGACTAGTTAATGATCCAAGTCGGTCCGGAACTTCATCAGTTTCTTTCTCGTATGTCCGGGTTATTTGTGTATTGTTCCAGTCTCGGTATTGTGTCTGTTCATTCTCTGTGGGTTATTACCTCTGGATACTAAAGTTTATTTTATCAGAAAAAATCATAAATAACTCCGAGGAACTTCGAAGATAAGGGACAACGAAACACATTAATATACATTGTAAACATATAATTATACAATATTTTAACATTATTATTCACCACCTAGTAACGCAAAATTATTTTAAATAATATTTAATATTGCATGATTCTAGTAATGTAATTTAAAAATATTGTTACCCAAGGATTTATACACCTCAGTAATACAAAAGTATTGTATTAGGCTTGAGGTGTATCTGAATTAAACTTAAAATACAGCACTGTAAATGAGTAACTAATTCTAGCAATGTTTGAAATATCTCTTTATACATATATACAGTAGATTCCTAAGAGTCTAACCATTAAATCAGTACATAGAGAAATGTGTATTTTGTATATATACATTCATCTCAGGCCGGAAGAGACTGGAAGCTACGAGCTTCGGTACAAAGTACGTAGTACAAAACACACCTTGCCACACTGGACAATTCTCTGGCGCCCAGCCAAGATTGTCGTTGGATCCAAAGCCGCCAGCGCCAGGCAGGTGATAAGTTTTTTATCTTATCTCTTACATGCAGCAACCAACGAAAGATATAAAGTTTAGACGTTGCAGAACAAGCGAAATATTTACTAACAATTTATGCTTAATAATAACCCATATGGTGATAGAAACTCAGGAGATTAATTGATCTGTATTATTCGATCCCCTACGATCCTCTTCTGCAGAAGAAGAGCCTAAAAGGGGTCGAAATATGCAGATCAATTAATCTCCTGAGTATCTGTCTCCATGTGAGTTATTATTGAGCATTATATATTATTGTAACCACGAACGGGTGGTATTTAATCAATAACAACACTGCGACTAGCCGAGCGCTCGAACCCGTGTCGTTTCAGCCCGCCCCATGCTGAGAGAAAATTCAAAACGCTTTAACCCACAGGACCACCCAATCCTACAAAGATGAAGCACCCAGCAGAGCTAGGTGTTGTACCCTGAACCGAGGACATACGACAGTATGTATGTATATATATATATATATATATATATATATATATATATATATATATATATATATATATATATATATATATATATATATATATATATATATATATATATATATATATATATATATATATATATATATATATATATATATATATATATATATATATATATATATATATATATATATATATATATATATATATATATATATATATATATATATTATAACGTTATGTCATTGCATCCTTAACTCCGGAAATACTCATTCTACATATGGTGGAATAAGTATAAAGGAGATAGCGTTGGAGATAAGATAAACAAATATATAAGTGAATGAACAATTAATAAAGATGAACATAACACAATGCACTAACAATCTCTAAGTTCTAAGAAGTAAACCTTGTTCTCAAAGTAATGAAATTCACGATCTGAATTTAAGCGTTAAAATCTAATTTTTTTAATGTGATTAGTGAATTTCTACGTTTTCCTGTTGAAAGGAGAGACTGCATTCCAACAATTCCGCAACATTCATTAGGAAAGGAGCATCAAACAGATAAGATTGTGATCCTCAGCTGATTGCGCTATCTCCAGCGCCAGGACAAGGCAAGGAATAAGCAGATTAGGTATTAGTCAATCATGGCAGAAACCGCTTCCCTTGGGATGTGTGTAGGATCGTTTGTGTATTGAGAGAGGTGTGTGTGCACGCTCACACACACACACACACACACACACACAAAAACACACACACACATATTCATGAAGAGGTATCATAGTGGGCGTCTGTGACGAGCGGGGTCCCACAGGGGTCAGTTCTAGGACCAGTGCTATTTTTGATATATGTGAACGACATGATGGAAGGAATAGACTCTGAAGTGTCCCTATTCGCATATGATGTGAAGCTGATGAGAAGAATTAAATCGGATGAGGATGAGGCAGGACTGCAAAGAGACCTGGACAAGCTGGACATGTGGTCCAGAAACTAGCTTCTCGAATTCCACCCTGCCAAATGCAAAGTCATGAAGATTGGTCAGGGTCAAAGAAGACCGCAGACGGAGTATAGGCTAGCTGGACAAAGACTACAGACCTCACTCAGGGAGAAAGACCTTGGGGTGACCATAACACCGAGCACGTCACCGGAGGCACACACCAAACAAATAACTGCTGCAGCATACGGGCGCCTGGCAAACCTGAGAATAGCGTTTCGATACCTTAATAAGGAATCGTTCAAGACACTGTGTACTGTGTATGTTAGGCCCATACTGGAGTATGCAGCACCAGTCTGGTACCCACACCTGGTCAAGCACGTCAAGAAGTTAGAGAAAGTACAAAGGTTTGCAACAAGGCTAGTCTCAGAGCTCAGGGGAATGTCGTACAAGGAAAGGTTGAAGTAAATCGAACTGACGACGCTGGAGGACAGAAGGGTCAGGGGAGACATGATAACGACATACAAGATACTGCGGGGAATAGACAAGGTGGACAGAGATAGGATGTTCCAGAGAGGGGACACAGAAACAAGGGGTCACAACTGGAAGCTGAAGACTCAGACGGGTCACAGGGACGTGAGGAAGTATTTCTTCAGTCATAGAGTCGTCAGGAAGTGGAATAGCCTAGCAAGTGAAGTAGTGTAGGTAGGAACCATACATAGCTTTAAGACGAGGTATGACAAAGCTCTGGAAGCAGAGAGAGTGAGAGGACCTAGTAGCGATCAGTGAAGAGGCGGGGCCAGGAGCTGTCTCTCGACCCCTGCAACCACAATTAGGTGAGTACAATTAGGTGAGTACAATAGCTTTTCGTCATTTAAGTAAGGAATCATTCACAATACTGTACACTGTGTACGCCAGACCCATACTGTAGTACGAAGCATCAGTATGGTTAAGCACATCAAAAAATTGGAGAAAATGCAGAAGTTTGCAACAAGACTAGTCCTAGGAGCTAGGGGTTAGGCCCTATGAGGAGAGGGTAAGGGAACTCAACTCGACGATAGTGGAGAACTAGGGAGGACACGAGAACGATTTACAAAATGCTGAAAAGAACTGACAAGGTGAACAAAGACAGAATTCTTCAGAAATGGAAAATAGGAACCAGAGGACACAACTGGAAGTTGAAAATCTCAGATAAGTCAGTGGTATTTAGGAAGTATTTCTTCAGCCTTAAAGTTCTTAGGAAATGGAACAATAAGGAGAGTGAAGTGGCAGAAGAGGGATCCATACCTAGCCATGAGAAGAGGTACGACAAGGCTCTTGAAGCCGGGAGATACTGGATCTAGAGTAGATATAGATATAGAGTAGATCTAGAGTACATATAGGTGAGAATACACCAGTTCCCTATTTTGTAATTCGATTAGATTGATATTGTATCTGTAATAATAGAAATTGATGATGATGATGATGATGATCATGATTATGATAATAATCATCACAATGTTAACGATGATGGTGTAAGTGATGATAATGATATTGGTGGTTTCAATGATAATGATTATTATAAATGATAAGGTAGACACTAATTATAATAATATATGACATAATCTTTGTGATGATAATAATGATAATGATAGTGATAATGCCCTCCAGACGCTGCACGTAAAGTCAGTATTCCCCAAAAATAAGCACGGAAAAAAAAGTATGTAACAAGGACAATTACCTTTTACTCTGGTTCTCTCCCTTCTCTCCCCTTGTCTTCTTTATTTATCCCTTTTTTTCTTCCCCTCGCGTCTCTTCCCATTTCGTTCCTGAACTATTCCATATTTTTTATTCTCTCCCCTCTTTTTTTTTTATTTTATCTTTGTCTCCCTTTTTCCTTTTCTCCCATCTCCTCTTTTTCACCCTATATCCATTCCCATCCCCTCATTGGCCCTTTCTTCTTTCTCCTCTCATTTACCTCACCTATTTCCTCATTTTCTATATCCCTCTACCTTTCTCCCCCTCATTTTTCCTGGCATATTTTCCCCTCCTCTTTGTATCTTTCCACTCCTTATCCTTACCTCTCTTGTTTCTTTCTTCATACATTTATCATTTATTCCAGGTGATATTTTTGATTTGTGTGTGTGTGTGTGTGTGTGTGTGTGTGTGTGTGTGTGTGTACTCACCTAGTTGTGGTTGCAGGGACCGATTCACAACTCCTGGCCCCGCCTTTTTGTTGGTCGCTACTAGGTCCACTTTGCCTTTCTCCATGAGCTTTATCGAACCTCTTATTAAAGTCATTTATGGATCCTGCCTCTGCAACATCTCTCTCCAGATTATTCCACTTCCTGACTACTCTATGACTGAAGAAATACTTCTTAACATCCCTGTCACTCATCTGAGTTTTCATCTTCCAGTTGTGGCCACTTGTTACTGTCCCTATCTACCTTTTCAAATTCTCTCTGTATTTTATATGAAGTTATCATGTCCTCCCTATCCTGTCCTCCAGTGTCGTTAGGCTGACTTCCCTTAACCACTCCTAGTAGGGCATACCCTTTAGTTTCGGGACTAATCTTTTGTGCGTATGTGTGTGTGTATTCACATGTTTACGATGTGAGGTGATGGGGGGCAAGGAAGTGCTTAACCCTTGCCAACTTTATCTTACAGCGGTATCTTCCACAACTATACTTGAACTAACCTAATGTATCTATGTTAATCAATTTTCCTTAGTACAATAATTCTGGATGGTACTTAACCATGGTACAAAAATTTATAAAGTTATATTATGTCACAAGGTTTTGTAAGTAATTAACATGGTACAATATTTTAGGAGTTTATTTTATCATTGTACAATGTTTCGTATGGAATTAAGATGGTACAGCATTTTTGGACGGTACTTTGAATTTATTTGGTTGGTACAGTATTCGATGACGTTATTGTATAGTTGGTAAATTACAATATTACATTACTAAGTAAAGATACAATATAGCAAAGAGGTTCTCAAATTTTCTGAATCCAAGCAAACTTTTAGTTAAAAAAAAATATTTACCGGAACCGTATCAAAGAAACAATCAAGATTTTTTAAGCTAAGCATACATACAAATTTATAAAACATCTTTTATTGGCATTAAAAGTTACTTATAATTGTATTGTATATCCTTAATTAATCAAAGAAACATTAAGAAAATTGAAAGTTGATAAGTCGCTTTTTAGTAGCGCCCAAATAGCCTAACAAAAATATACGGTAACAAAATATCATCAGATTTGTTAGCTATGTTGAAAGGAAAGCAAAACGCATTTTAAATGCATCTATAAGAGCAAGATCATAACTCTTGTTAAACAATAGTTTTTCTGCAGCTCGAAACACTGACAATTTCACAGTGTATTGTGTTTAAGCATTAGCTGTGGGCTAACGAGAGAGGCTTCTATTTCTTGCTGTAACTACATAGAGACGGTAAATATCGAGTCCCTCTTTGCAGTTCTGATATCATTCACATTAAATCTGAATATCAAAGACCCTCAACCTAGACTTCCATCTACGTTGTTTGTCACTCTGTTGGACTGAAGAAGCTTCTGAGTGGCGAAACGTTTCCACAATAAAGATTCACAAATATTGCATAAGTGTCTCATTTTTAAACTTGTCGGTTTTCTAAACCATTTATATCTAAACCATTTACAACACAGATGGTAACATCATCTCCATCTTTGTGCATCTTATGGAAGATCTCTCGGAAACCGAACAAGCTTTTGCCGATCCCTGGAGTTGCAAAGAGCTCATTTTGAAAGCCCTTGCAGTATACTTTAAGAGTTCTCAGCTTTCGGTAAAAATATTGGGAAAGTTTTGCCCCTTAGTGTAAATTCTTAGACGATATATTTACGTCATGTAAATGTTTAGAGAGTATTTGGTGCTAATGGAAAGCAGACACTGAGTTAAAAATTATGATGATATCTTTCAGGGGAAGAGAAGTCACAAAGATTTTGTTAAGATGTTCCTGGAGAACAAACGCTTCACTTTTTTTCTTTTTTTTGGGGGGGGGGGTGCAGGAAAACAAAATCATTCTCTTGAAGAAGCAGTATTACATCGAGGTAAGAATAATACCGAATTAAAAAAATCACTTAAAATGCGTAAGTCGGAAACCATAATGAGCAGCAACAAAATCAACGTTTTGTTATTACTGAGATACGAAAGTGTTGAAAGTTTGTGGCTGATCCGAAGAGGTATTCTTAAATTGTCTCAGTAAATGAACACAGTGGAAAAACTGAAAAAAATCGGACTTTCTATACTTCACCTCATAAGATAAACTAGATTCATAGTACAAATTACATTATATTTGCAGATGTTGCCCACGGAGTCAGCAGATAATGCACACAGAGTCAGCAGTTACTGTTCGTGTAGTCAGCAGACATAAGCAGTTATCCAAAGTGTCAACAGATAATGTCCATACAGTGAGCAGATCACAGAGGAATATCGGAGAGAGATCAGTAGTGTCTCGTGGCTCAGTTGGTAGCACACTAGCTTTAACACTGAATGTCCGTGGTCCGATCCCCGGTACGGATGGAAACGTTGGGCATGTTTCCTTAAAAAGACACTTATTGTAGAGGAGTTATTACTGGTGAGTTGTTGCCCCACCAGTTCAATTACGAAGTACCTGATGATGCCAATTTGTAGTGAAACATTGGATCAATTAAGACTTCTCTGCAGTCAGTGTCTTACTCAACAGTCAGCAGATATTGTCCATAGAGTCAACAGTTTTTGTCCACGAAGTCAGCCATGCCCACCGAGGCTGGGGCAATACTCGCCACTGACAGACTTATTTAATGAGGCTAATGATTTTTATTACCTGATCTCTATTCATTACACTCGTTAGTGTGTGTTTAAAGGGCAATTATGAAAAAAAAATAGTACTGTGTTTCTTTTGCTCGTTTCCTGAGCTGTGTGAAGGCTAGGTACAAAGTAGCGTAGTTCGTAAGTAGCCTAGTTCGTAAGTAGCCTAGCTCGTAAGTAGCCTAGTTCGTGCTAAGATGTATTAAAAACTGAGAAAGATTGGAAAGTACGACTATTGCTATATTTATAATAAAATCGTTTTAATGATTAACAAATATTAATGACCATAATCATTATCATTATCCGTGTGAAGGCGGAGCACTGGTACTAACAAGTTAATAAGATCTTTCCAGAAACCATGAACTAGATCTCGAGTGTCTAACGAGCTTGTTACTAATTATCCTCCAAAGTTGCGGTCGTTAACGCTGCCGCAAAATTGAGCTTACTTCTCAAATTAAATTTGGAAGAAAATGAACTTAACAGCAATGGGTAATATGATAATTTAGTTATTTTGACGGGTTGCAGGTGGGGAGGTAAAGTTTGTATTTATGTGGATGGTGTTGAGGATGGCGGTGGGGATTAGGGTGGTGACTGGAGTGGTAGTAGGGGGATGGAAGTGGTGATGGTGGTGGTAGAATGGTGATAGTGTTAGGGAAGGGTTGTGGTGGGGTGGAGTTTGGGTTGGTGGTGGTAGTGGTGTGGTGGTGTTGGTCTTGGTATAGTTGGGGGTAGTGATGGTGATAATAGGGGTGGTAGTGGTGGTGGTGGTGATAGTGGGGTGGTGGGGTGTGCTAGGATGGTGGGCGATGGTCCTGGATGTGGTGGTGTTTTTTTTTTTAGCTGATGGTTTGGTGTGGTGGTGTGAATTGTGTGACCTCATATTTACTCGCCCAGATGTGGTGTAGGGATCGAGTCACAACTCCTGACCCCACCCCTTCGCTGGTTGCTACTAAGATGATGCTTGTCTTGGATGAGGTAGTGGTGTTTTGGTTTTGGCATGTTGGGGATTGTAGCGGTAGTCATGATAGAGGTGATCTGGGAATGGGGAATAGTTGTACATTGGTCAAACAGGTAGCAGATGACTTTAAAGTCCACAGAGATACCTTTTTGTTTTTAGCCAGCGATTCCTTGTGCCAACAATCATTTAGGAACAGATGAACTTTTTCTCCGAAAATGGAAAACTGGCACAATGAAACTGCCTTCTTGATAAATTACTTCCCATAGATCTGGAATATTCGTATATACAGCTCCGCCTGAAGGCTAGAAGAGCTTTCATGGCACGAAGAGCTTTCCTGACACGAAATAATCAGTTTCAAGGTTTTCCAGTGCATATCTATCTACTCAGAACTGTCATCGTCTATTTAGATTAAACACTGTCAACTTTATCTAGACATCAGAGGCAGGAATAGTAAAATAAAAAGTTCTCTTCCACCCTCCGATACCTTCCGGTCACAAACGACATGAAACAGAGGAAAATGAACTTTGCCATAATGAAAAAGGTGCTCAATTTATAGGAGACATCGAAGTGGAAGGAGAGGATCAGTTAAAAAAAATTACTTCGATCAGGAATGCACTGATTTTGTAACAGAGTTGTGGATGAGTGGAACAAACTCCCGACTACCGTCTTAGAAGCTAAGACGTTGTGTAGTTTTAAATATCGGTTGGATAAATACATGAGTGGGTGTGGGTGGGTGTGAGCCGGACTTGACTAGCTTTTGTTAATAGGTCTGATGCCTTGCTCCTTAGGTGGATGTGACCTGGCCTGACTAGGTGGGTTATTGGTTTAACCGGGAGGTGAAGTCATACACACAAAACGAATCTGTTAACTGAAGCCAACACATTCGTAACGTTTGTTCAGCGATTGTACCAGGACGATCGGTTAAAAATGAAGTAACTGAGTCAATAATCCTAGCTTTGGTAAAGATAGAAGGTTGTGACTGTCATGGCAGAACTGACTATACCACGGGCGGGGATTGAACCCGCGATCATAGGAACCACTGGATCACAGCTCTGTGAGTAATAGAGGAGTGGTACAAGTAGTTTAATATATAAATAATACTAATTTAGTAGAAGTAATTGTACACCATGTCTTCCATTTAGTTCCATCTCTTCTGTAAAATCCATGACATTTATCCAGTATGGTATAGTTGCTTTCCATGCCTTCATGTCGGCAGTGGTCGGAGAGTAGTAAGGGAACCTTCTGTGTTTCTTTCATTGATTCATAAACCTAGTTAGTACACATAAGTTCTTAGTCTTGCCAGACGTAGGTAGTTTTTCTCGGCAGATAGTCCTCTGTGCTCTCCCTCTCTCTTTCTCTCTCTCTCTTTCTCTCTCTCTCTCTCTCTCTCTCTCTCTCTCTCTCTCTCTCTCTCTCTCTCTCTCTCTCTCTCTCTCTCTCTCTCCATATTTCTGAAAACATTTGCATAGTAATATCCTTATGAATATAGAAAACTCGTTACCGTTCTTACTAAAATGCAAAACGTGTTGTGTACTCGACTCTTAATAATTACTACTAAGCTAGTTAATAAAAGTTTTAAGTATTAAGTACGACACTTTAGGTTACTTTAATGACCTCTCTTACTCCCACTAATCTGGTATGAGGATTATGTTTCCCTTGTTGCTGGACCCGAGAAAGATACACTTTAGTAAGAGCCTCTTCATTATTAAAACCACTTAGTAAGAGCCTCTTCATTATTAAAACCATTTAGTAAGAGCCTCTTCATCATTAAAACCATTTAGTAAGAACCTCTTCATCAGTTAAACCACTTGGAAGGTTTTATTGTTAGGGATCTCGATCTCTCGATACCCGAGTTTTACGTGTCTGTTTTAATGATTGTTTCTCAATCCAAGAGATAAAAGTTCAGATTTGATCTTTTTTTGGATTTTCTTCGGCCACCTCATTTCCTTTTTTTTTAATTACTTATTTGTAGTTTAATATACGTCTTCATGCTATCCGATCAAAATCTAAAATAACGTACACTAACCCAGTCAAACGCAGAATAAAGAAAATAACATTTGAAAAATTGTAAGAAGCTTATATATATATATATATATATATATATATATATATATATATATATATATATATATATATATATATATATTATCACACTGGCCGATTCCCACCAAGGCAGGGTGGCCCGAAAAAGAAAAACTTTCACCATCATTCACTCCATTACTGTCTTGCCAGAAGGGTGCTTTACACTACAGTTTTTAAACTGCAACATTAACACCCCTCCTTCAGAGTGCAGGCACTGTACTTCCCATCTCCAGGACTCAAGTCCGGCCTGCAGGTTTCCCTTAACCCCTTCATAAATGTTACTTTGCTCACACTCCAACAGCACGTCAAGTATTAAAAACCATTTGTCTCCATTCACTCCTATCAAACACGCTCACGCATGCCTGCTGGAAGTCCAAGCCCCTCGCACACAAAACCTCCTTTACCCCCTCCCTCCAACCTTTCCTAGGCCGACCCCTACCCCGCCTTCCTTCCACTACAGACTGATACACTCTTGAAGTCACTCTGTTTCGCTCCATTCTCTCTACATGTCCGAACCACCTCAACAACCCTTCCTCAGCCCTCTGGACAACAGTTTTGGTAATCAGGCACCTCCTCCTAAGTTCCAAATTACGAATTCTCTGCATTATATTCACACCACACATTGCCCTCAGACATGACATCTCCACTGCCTCCAGCCTTATCCTCGCTGCAACATTCATCACCCATGCTTCACACCCATATAAGAGCATTGGTAAAACTATACTCTCATACATTCCCCTCTTTGCCTCCAAGGACAAAGTTCTTTGTCTCCACAGACTCCTAAGTGCACCACTCACCCTTTTTCCCTCATCAATTCTATGATTCACCTCATCTTTCATAGACCCATCCGCTGACACGTCCATTCCCAAATATCTGAATACATTCACCTCTTCCATACTCTCTCCCTCCAATCTGATATCCAATCTTTCATCACCTAATCTTTTTGTTATCCCCATAACCTTACTCTTTCCTGTATTCACTTTTAATTTTCTTCTTTTGCACACCCTACCAAATTCATCCACCAATCTCAAGAGCACAGTGTCATCAGCAAAGAGCAACTGTGACAACTCCCACTTTATGTGTGATTCTTTATCTTTTAACTCCACGCCATTTGCCAAGACCCTCGCATTTACTTCTCTTACAACCCCATCTATAAATATATTAAACAACCATGGTGACATCACACATTCTTATCTAAGGCCTACTTTTACTGGGAAATAATTTCCCTCTTTCCTACATACTCTAACTTGAGCCTCACTATCCTCGTAAAAACTCTTCACTGCTTTCAGTAACCTACCTCCTACACCATACACCTGCAACATCTGCCACATTGCCCCCATATCCACCCCGTCATACGCCTTTTCCAAATCCATAAATGCCACAAAGACCTCTTTAGCCTTATCTAAATACTGTTCACTTATATGTTTCACTGTAAACGCCTGGTTCACACACCCCCTACCTTTCCTAAAGCCTCCTTGTTCATCTGCTATCCTATTCTCTGTCTTACTCTTAATTCTTTCAATAATAACTCTACCATACACTTTACCAGGTATACTCAACAGACTTATCCCCCTATAATTTTTGCACTCTCTTTTGTCCCCTTTACCTTTATACAAAGGAACTATGCATGCTCTCTGCCAATCCCTAGGTACCTTACCCTCTTCCATAACATTTATTAAATAATTGCACCAACCACTCCAAAACTATATCCCCACCTGTTTTTAACATTTCTATCTTTATCCCATCAATCCCGGCTGCCTTACCCCCTTTCATTTTGCCTACTGCCTCACGAACTTCCCCCACACTCACAACTGGCTCTTCCTCACTCCTACAAGATGTTATTCCTCCTTGCCCTATACACGAAATCACAGCTTCCCTGTCTCCATCAACATTTAACAATTCCTCAAAATATTCCCTCCATCTTCTCAATACCTCTAACTCTCCATTTAATAACTCTCCTCTCCTATTTTTAACTGACAAATCCATTTGTTCTCTAGGCTTCCTTAA
Organism: Cherax quadricarinatus; assembly: GCF_038502225.1. NCBI lineage: Eukaryota > Metazoa > Arthropoda > Malacostraca > Decapoda > Parastacidae > Cherax > Cherax quadricarinatus. Next base: position 24,992,910 of record NC_091336.1, on the reverse strand, counting down.
TTTGTTAATCTCACTCCAAAACTTTTTCTTATTTTCACCAAAATTTGTTGATAACATCTCACCCACTCTCTTATTTGCTCTCTTTTTACATTGCTTCACCACTCTCTTAACCTCTCTCTTTTTCTCCATATACTCTTCCCTCCTTGCATCGCTTCTACTTTGTAAAAACTTCTCATATGCTAACTTTTTCTCCCTTACTACTCTCTTTACATCATCATTCCACCAATCGCTCCTCTTCCCTCCTGCACCCACTTTCCTGTAACCACAAACTTCTGCTGAACACTCTAACACTACATTTTTAAACCTACCCCATACCTCTTCGACCACATTGCCTATGCTCTCATTAGCCCATCTATCCTCCAATAGCTGTTTATATCTTACCCTAACTGCCTCCTCTTTTAGTATATAAACCTTCACCTCTCTCTTCCCTGATGCTTCTATTCTCCTTGTATCCCATCTACCTTTTACTCTCAGTGTAGCTACAACTAGAAAGTGATCTGATATATCTGTGGCCCCTCCATAAACATGTACATCCTGAAGTTTACTCAACAGTCTTTTATCTACCAATACATAATCCAACAAACTACTGTCATTTCGCCCTACATCATATCTTGTTTACTTATTTATCCTCTTTTTCTTAAAATATGTATTACCTATAACTAAACCCCTTTCTATACAAAGTTCAATCAAAGGGCTCCCATTATCATTTACACCTGGCACCCCAAACTTACCTATCACACCCTCTCTAAAAGTTTCTCCTACTTTAGCGTTCAGATCCCCTACCACAATTACTCACTCACTTGGTTCAAAGGCTCCTATACATTCACTTAACATCTCCCAAAATCTCTCTCTCTCCTCTTCATTCCTCTCTTCTCCAGGTGCATACACACTTATTATGACCCTCTTTTCGCATCCAACCTTTACTTTAATCCACATAATTCTTGAATTTACACATTTATGTTCTCTTTTCTCCTTCCATAACTGATCCTTCAACATTACTGCTACCCTTTCCTTTGCTCTAACTCTCTCAGATACTCCAGATTTAATCCCATTTATTTCCCCCCACCGAAACTCCCCTACCCCTTTCAGCTTTGTTTCGCTTAGGGCCAGGACATCCAACTTCTTTTCATTCATAACATCAGCAATCATCTGTTTCTTGTCATCCGCACTACATCCACGCACATTCAAGCATCCCAGTTTTATAAAGTTTTTCTTCTTCTCTTTTTTAGTAAATGTCTACAGGAGAAGGGGTTACTAGCCCATTGCTCCCGGCATTTTAGTCGCCTCATACGACACGCATGGCTTAAGGAGGAAAGATTCTTTTCCACTTCCCCATGGATAATAGAAGAAATAAAGAAGAACAAGAGCTATTTAGAAAAAGGAGAAAAACCTAGATGTATGTATATATATATATATATGCATGTGCGTGTCTGTGAAGTGTGATCAAAGTGTAAGTAGGAGTAGCAAGATATCCCCTGTTATCTAGCGTGTTTATGAGACAGAAAAAGAAACCAGCAACCCTACCATCATGCAAAACAGTTACAGGTTTCTGTTTCACAGTCATCTGGCAGGACGGTAGTACTTCCCTGGGTGGTTGCTGTCTACCAACCTACTACATATAATGTTTTTATGTTTATATATATATATATATATATATATATATATATATATATATATATATATATATATATATATATATATATATATACTTATATATATATATATAATATATATATATATACATACACACACACGTAGAAATTTGAAACACATTTTTGCATTGTTCGGTACGCTTCCAATTTGCATAAAATTTACACGTAGACTAAATAGGAAAAAATATTTATGGAAATTTGAGGGAAAATAATTTAGTTGAAAAGAAGTTTATGTTTTAATGAGAAAGGAATCGTATTATAGACTGGAGATGCCACGATATGCAGATATTATCTTGCTAGACGTAATGGCTTCCGGTTCTCTGAACGTGAATAGCTTAAGATGGTTCCGATTCTGGGCTCGGATGTGATCTTTCTTCAAGAAGTTGACCTGTATCTTAGTGAGATGTGTGTGTGTGTGTGTGTGTGTGTGTGTGTGTGTGTGTGTGTGTGTGTGTGTGTGTGTGTGTGTGTGTGTGTGTGTGTGTGTGTGTGTGTGTGTGTGTGTGTGTGTGTGAATGTGTGTGTGTGTGTGTCTGTGTCCGTGTCTGTGTTAGTCACCATTTTGTCCTAGGCACATGTCGATTAGACACTAGGCCTGCTGTATATGTGTGTACCCATCTAATTGTGGTTGCAGGGGTCGAGACTCAGCTCCTGGCCCTGTCTCTTCACTGATCACTAGTAGGTCCTCTCTCTCTCTCTCTCTGCTCCCTGAGCTTCGTCATACCTCGTCTTAAAACTATACATGGTTCCTGCCTCCACTACATCACTTGTTAGACTATTCCACTTCCTGATGACTCTATGTGTGCGTGTGTATCCATATGCTTTCGAGAAATAAATAGAAGTTGAAATGAAGCAAGATATTCTAATATATATATATATATATATATATATATATATATATATATATATATATATATATATATATATATATATATATATATATATATATATATATATATATATATATATATATATATATATATATATATATATATATATATAAAGAAGGTCAATTAGGCATATATGAATAATAGGAGATGGAATGAGAATAAAAGAACAGGGCCAGAATCTCCTTGTACTTACCACACTTTTTCGATCCTTTCTCTCCTGGGTCATAGACTTAGAGAGAGAGAGAGAGAGCGAGAGAGAGAGAGAGAGAGAGAGAGAGAGAGAGAGAGAGAGAGAGAGAGAGAGAGAGGGAAATAATTGGAATTTAAAAATCCAGGCTAGCTAAACACCATCTACCTTGTCACTCCATCATTTGTTACAGCTGGGTGAGTGAGATGAATAAGTTCCCGTGGATGCGTATCGTATTAAGAGCCACCCACGCCCCGTCATCGACCTGGCTTCCTACCAGGTCCTACCCATGCCCCGTCATCCTCCTGGCTTCCTATCAGGTCCCACCCACGTCCCGTCATCCTCCTGGCTTCCTACCAGGTCCCACCCACGTCCCGTCATCCTCCTGGCTTCCTACCAGGTCCCACCCACGCCCCGTCATCCTCCTGGCTTCCTACCTGATCCCACCCACGCCCCGTCATACTCCTGGCTTCCTACCAGGTCCCACCCACGCCCCGTCATCCTCCTGGCTTCCTACCTGGTCCCACCCACGCCCCGTCATTCTCCTGGCTTCCTACCAGGTCCCACCCACGTCCCGTCATCCTCCTGGCTTCCTACCAGGTCCCACCCACGCCCCGTCATCCTCCTGGCTTCCTACCTGGTCCCACCCACGCCCCGTCATTCTCCTGGCTTCCTACCAGGTCCCACCCACGCCCCGTCATCCTCCTGGCTTCCTACCAGGTCCCACCCACGCCCCGTCATCCTCCTGGCTTCCTACCAGGTCCCACCCACGCCCCGTCATCCTCCTGGCTTCTTACCAGGTCCCACCCACGCCCCGTCATCCTCCTGGCTTCCTACCAGGTCCCACCCACGCCCCGTCATCCTCCTGGCTTCCTACCAGGTCTCCAGCCGGTGAGTGGAAAGAGAAGGTGAAGAGCCAGCAAGATCTCGTCAACTCTCTTTGATGTCGCGAAGGAGGACTAAAAGTCTATTTTTCTATGCATCTTCCACTTATCTGCTAACCATTTTTATTTATTAACGTAGGTGGTCGAGCAATGCAGCGAAACTCCTTGAAAACCCACAGGAAAATAAGAATGTTGTAAATATCACACCGGTTTTTATTTTTTCTCTGTTGTTTCCAAGTTTTTAGAGGATGGATAACTTTAATTTCTCGAGTAAAAGTGCCTTAACTTACAGATTTCAATGAACTCTTCAGATTTAATTGAAAAATTTAGTGAGTTATTATCATATATATATAGGAACATGAGAAAACTTAAAAAAAAATAAAAATTGCTGAATCCCACATGATAATAGATATAATTTTAGGCGAAGTTAACGTATTAACATATTCTACGTATTAATATATTGCACAAAGTCGGGAAAAAATAAACCCAATAACGCTACCAGGATCTCTTGGAATAAATGAGTGGTCTATTATGAGCGAGCGGCCCACAGGCTGGAAGTCACTAATTTACATACGAAGGAGCGTCTATGTTGGTGCACAAATACCTATTTTGCATTATCCATAAAACTGCGTAAGAAATCTTCCTCCGTTATTTCCTCATCCAGATCTTTTCACTTTTCAACTACACTTTCTAGCATTGATACTAATTATTTACAGTTTTAATTTCCATATGTGATGTACACGCCTCGTTCCTGTCTCTTTGTGACGAAGTGTCTGTTTCCCTCCGCCCTACCGAGGCCTCTGGGACAATAGTTCCACTCTAACATAATGAAAATCATTGAATTCTGTAGTATCCAACCCATGGTTTTCATCATGCCAGTCTGTCAAAACTAAATGCTCAATGAATAAATTATTTTGAAAGAAGAACTCCGACAGAGTGATGTTACTAGACTTCAGACTGACCTGAATTACAATGGGTGTTGAGTTGAAAGTGGTCTGGGGCACCAGTCAAGACCTATCAGAATCCGATATGACTTGTAAGAGCTCCATTTTAACTCATTTCATTTGTCTTGTCGGAACTGCTATCGGTGAGTTTTATATTTCTGCTGTAACTCACAAATAGCATCAGGCGACTAAATTTTAGTAATAATATGGAGAGAATTATTTATTATTATTATTAAAGATTCGCCGGTATTCTCCCGGCCCGGGCCTTTTCCAAGTGGTGGCCCGGCCTTGGCTCCCTCTTTAGGGAGTGTCTGAGACCTAAGTCTCCCATGGGAGGAGGCACAAGTACCCCCTCATTTTTGGGACCAACTGTCCCCAGGCCTAGCCACATTCCCCGCCCTCACGGGGCTCGTAGGGAGAAGCTAGGCCTCTCTAGTCTGCCATCCCCGCCCCAAGGGGATTAATGGGAATGACAGTCTTTTGGGCTACAAGCTCTGGCTCAGGCACCTTACCTGCCCTAGAAGGGCTGGGCAAGGTGTCGATCATGGAGAGAATATAACGGCAGGCGTATTTCAGAAAGAATGTTTTCCTTTTTTTCCCTTCAGTGTTGTGAATGTAAGTTTTATATTAATATATCTGGAGTGAAAATTCTATTTAGTAAAAAAGGCAATATTTCAAAAAATATGTCATCTTTCAAAGGTTTAGCAGGCCTATATGAAAGTCAAATATCTGAGTGCTAATAAAGGAAGGAAGCTGTGATGTACAGCTACAATTCTCCTTTACGAGTGATATAACTAGCAGGAGCTCTATGACCCTTGTGGGTTTAGAGCTTTCTTTGATTATAATAATAATGATAATATAACTAGCAGGAATTCTGGTTACTTAAATAATAATTTCAGACTATCTTACTCCGAAAGCCAGTTTCTCTCTCTCTCTTCCTAATCCAACTAAATATGTTTTAGATACGTTGACAATAATTTAATAATAAACAAACACAATGAAAGATATTTTTTTCGTTAGGCTTCGAATGATTTTTTGCGAAATTATTGCATACACAATTTTTCGCTTGCTTATTCGGCACGGAAAAATCGCAAGTTTTACCTATTCGGTAGATATATATATCTATATATATATATATATATATATATATATATATATATATATATATATATATATATATATATATATATATATATATATATTATTCATATATATATATATATATATATATATATATATATATATATATATATATATATATATATATATATATATATATATATATATATATGCAAAACAACCACTGTGAAAAAATAGAGAAGTTCCAAGCGCTTTCGTGACTACTCACATTATCAAGGAACAATGAAAGTAAAGAATTTGGGAAGAATTTAATGATACATTGGACAAATAATAATTTTTTAAATTTCTTATTACTTGAGTAGAATAGTTTGTTGGTGGGTTGTATTAAGGACCAGTCTAGTTGGGCCGGCGGGCCTGCTGTCTCGCGTCAGGTGTTTCGTTGTTGTGGAATCTGATAGTGAGGTGTGGGCTACCCCTTTATATACCTTCCTTTGATGCTTTACTTTCATTGTTCCTTGATAATGTGAGTAGTCACGAAAGCGCTTGGAATTTCTCTATTTTTTCACAATGGTTTTTTTGCATATTCTGAAATCACCTGTTTACTGTGATCTTATTGCATATATATATATATATATATATATATATATATATATATATATATATATATATATATATATATATATATATATATATATATATATATATAATCTCGAAGAATACTTTTTTAAAAATTTGAAGTATCACTCATACATAACAATTTTACAGTGAGATAACATCATAACGATCATCACTCTATACCAAAATGAATATTAAAAGCATTACACGTAGTTTTCACAATGCAAAACGTAATATACATTTAAAATGCATTATATTTTTTTTTTGGTCATTCATTCTGTTTGCATTGGGAATATTTACTGAGTCTTTCTGTTTTTGTTCTGTTTTTTTTATATACATATTTTTCCACTTAGTATCAGTAATCGATTATTTTCATTTATGTTTTTTCTTTATCGGGTGAAGTTATATTTTCTTTTAAATATTTTGTCTCGGTTGTCGTTTAGTTTTTTTAAGGGAATGTTTAGGCTGCATTATAATAATGAATATAAAAAAATTATTAATAATTATTTTTGTATTATATTATTTTTATTTATATAATCAGAACTAGGGGAATATGATGGTTTGATCCGAGGAAGGGAAGATCATAAAGATCCTGTCGTCGATTTACTCAGATAAAAATATATAATTTGGAGGGGAACTATGGTTACCATAATAACACGTGTGTGTACTCACCTAGTTATTGTTACAAGGAACAACTCATAGCTATGTATGTGTTTGCATGTGTGTGTGTGTGCGTGTGTGTGTGTGTGTGTGTGTGTGTGTGTGTGTGTGTGTGTGTGTGTGTGTGTGTGTGTGTGTGTGTGTGTTTGTCTGTGTGTCTTAAACTCTAATTTAGTGCTAAATCATGTCTTCTAATAAATGTCTTTACACAGTTTGCTTCCACAACCTCCTCGCCAACTTTATCTAATTAATTCAGAAAATAACCCTATAACTGGGTTTCCCAGCATCTATGTGGCTCTTATGATTCTTCACTTTCCGTCTATTCTTTCATATTCTTCTCTACCACCCTTGACTAAAATACTTCTCTTTGTTCCACCAGAGATTCTTGCTCAGCGTGATCATGTCTCCGTTAACAACTTCTTTCTTTCTGTGGTGTGAAGTTGAGCATATTAAATTCCACAGTTATATTGCGTTTCGACCCGTCATCGACCGAGATTATTTCTTGAAACTTCCTCTACTAAGTTGATAAATTAGACAGCTGTGCAACACTTGGGTATATTTATCATGGAAACGTTTCGCCAACCAGTGGTATCTTCAGTCCAGCACAGAGAAGAATGATTATACATCTGAAGGAGTTTGAGGTAATGAGTCCCTCAGCCTGCAGTAGATGTGACCAGTTATCAATCTTGAAAGGATTTACGACTTACCTGCCGCGAGTTAAATCCCCACCCGCACCATGGTTTATTCTCGAAAAGAGTCGTGCAATACTTGGGATAAGATATCTGTTGGTTCCATGAACTAGTTATCTACCTATGTGCAGTTTGCAAATCGTTCATGCCACGATATTGTGAAAGGTTCTTATGACAAAACCTTGAACATTCTATAAATATCTTATGTGTGGGCTCCAAGCTGGTGCTGCATATTTAAGGGCCATTAAATTAATGTTACATGTCACCTGTACATCACCGGTCAAAAATACTTTAATAAATATTATTTCAAATAATGTAAACAATGTGTGTTTACATAATGAGAAAGATAACCTACCACATAATCATGCGCTGTTACCCTCAGTGCATTCACATCAAAAGTGATATTCTCGTCAGAATATATTTAAAGATTATACATCATTTTCGCTGGCTAGTTGGCTGGTTATTTGGTTTCGAAGGCTATGCAAAATGTCATGCAGGCTGCGTGTAAACTGTACACCTCCACTAGCGTAAACTTTAATTAAAAAAATGAGATTAAAGTAAGCTTTCACATATGTAGAAACACTGAGAGGTGCATGTAATATTACATACATGAGACACTCCTCAGACATTTACTTTTCTGTGAGTATATATAAGGAAAAACTTGACGCATGAAAGGTATACTGTACATGGTTATAAATGACCATAATTTTTAAAGTGGTGGACCGGTAAGCCAGAGAAAGGCCTCGGTCAGGAAACACTTGTCCTGTTTCCTGACAAACCTTACCTAACCTAACCTAGCATGAAAAGTCTGAACGAAGCAGTAATTCATATTATTAGCACAAACTGATATTTATAACATTTTTAACGATTTCTGTTGTTATAAAATAAAAACCTGGAGCTTAAACTAATATCATAACACTACAATAGGACTAATCACTAATGATTGGTAGATCCTACTCACAATCTTTTCCATTCTCACTCGTGTATTTTCTTGATTCGCCGGTACTCTTCCGGCCCGGGTCTTTACCAGATGGTGACCCGGCCTTGGCTCCCTGTCTTGGGAGTGTCTGAGACCTATGTCTCCCATGGGAGGAGGTACAAGTACCTCCTCATCTTCTGGGACCAACTGTCCCCAGGCCTAGCTTCATTCCCCACCCTTACGGGGCTCGTTGGGAGAAGCCAGGCTTCTGGTCTGCCATCTTCCCCGCCCCAGGGGGCTAGTGGGAATGGCAGTCTTGTGAGCTGCAGGTGGTAGTAAGCTCTGGCTTTGACACCTTCCACGCCCTAGGAGGGCTCGTGGGAGTGGTGTCTGCTTACTCGTGTATCTATCTACCGCAGTTTATGTAGCTTTCCATAGTGTTCGCCTCACTGACACTACTTAACAGCGTTCCACTCGTTTCCAACGCTACGACTAAATGAAGTCTTTTCTCTGTCCTTTCTAAATCTACACAATTTAAGCCCCTTTAACCAAAAGTTTTTTCTATGATTAAATATTTACTAATATCCAGTTATATCTTAATTATTTATTTCCTAATTATTTATGTCCCAATTAATTTCCATATTTATTTGCACGGTTTAATTATCCTCCTCTCCAGAGAATATAAGTACTGAATATACCTGATTGGGAAAGATTTCTGAAATAGGGGATATACAGTGCTATTTAGTGCCTATACGACTTCTAAGGTATTACCAACAATATTCAGAGTTATTATACATTCTTTGGATTACCCTTACCTATTCTTGGTGTGAAATCAGGAAGGTAAAGGAAAATGCAGTGTCTTTCTTTAGCATATAAACCAGGGAACGGGTGGGATTTGAACCTATGGTAAGTCGATATTTCATATTTCTGAATGTGAATATGACTCAATATGTAGTTTATGGTATTAACTAAAAAATGTTTCGCCCACCACGGACTCTATCACTCCATGAAGTCACGAAGTCTATTATCCTTATTGGAAATCTAATTCACTTTATCCTTATGATGTACTACAGACAAAACTGGAGAAACGACTCACGTTGCAGCAAAAACTTTTATTGGGTCAACGTTTCGCTCATGACGTTAAAGATGTTCACAAAAAGGAATACTTGCTCCAGTTAAAGCTTTCTCTACAGTATGTCTCTACGTCACTAATTCACTCTTGCTATTTCTTTCTAAGATATCTGAATAAACTCCTAGTAGATGCTAAGTATTTTTTAATCAAATGCAACCGGATAGAAATAAAATAAAATAAGAGAATTTAAAGCTCCCATGGGAAAAAAAAGAGCATAGATAATGACTAATTAGTAATGTATTTATAATGAGAGAGTTAATTAGTATGAAATATAGATGCAAAAGACGAATTAAAACATTTTTGTACCTCGTTTTTGTTTGGAAAGAAAACATTTGCTGCAATTTATGATATTACTCTCGAAATACAAAATATAATGAGGTGTTATTACAAATTTGTTTTTAAATATTTTTTCATATTCAGAATAATATTACTGGGTCAGTTGGTTATCTGCAAAAGACAAAGAAAAAGATACTTGCGTATCTTTATTTTCGAAGTCTAACCTCCACAACAATTCGTTCATTTGTATACAGACGAATATCACAGTGTAAACAATGGCAGTGCTGTAGAAGCAATAGGCCTACCGGTCCCTGCAAGGCAGGAACCGGTAGGCCTATTGCTTCTTTTCTTCCTTACTATTCACTGAAAATTTGCTCCTTATGACGACGTTTCAGTCCGTCCTAGACCACTGCAAGTCACAACGGCAGAGAAACGTAGACTTAGGTTCAACTCCCTCTCGTAAGTGCGAGTTTTCAGCGAGTTGTTCCAGCTAAGGAATTGTGGCTTTGTACTCTCTCTTCTTATGTTTATATGGAAGAAAACATGTACGCACTTTGTTGCGTACGGGAGCTGTGTACAATGTAGTCAATAAATTAAACGAAGCGGCGACTAACTTAGAGATGCACGCTCGAACGCTCACATTATGAGCTCAAACGTAGCCACTCTTTATAAGCAGAGGGATCAAAGCTAATTGCTTCTCTTCCTTTCTCTCTCCTTCCTCCCCCCATTTCCCTGTCAACGCCCTCCCTCCCTTCCCTCCTTTTGTACATTATTCTTCTTCTAAACGTGTCCCTCTTCTTTCTCTAGCGTTATTCTCTCCCTTCGTTATCTTTCTTTTACTTCTTTCCCTTTCACTACTTTCGTCCACTTTCGATTCTTCATCGCACCCTCTCGATCATCATTATCTTCATTATTTCTCTCTCCTTTCCCTCCAATCTTCCCTTCTCCTGTCTCTCATTTCTCTCCTCTATTTTTCCCTGTCTTCCTTTTCATTTCCGACTCTCTCTTTCATCTCCCTTGCTCTCCACACTCCCTTTATTTCCTCTTTCTCTCTTCTTCCCTCCCTTCCCCGTCTCTACTCTCCTTAATCCTCTCCCTCCAACTCCTCCTTCCATCTTAACTCTTCGTCTTCCCTGAGAAGTAAGATATTCAGAGGCTTCAAGGAGCTGCTTTCTCTTACATGTAAATGTAATTCAAAGAAAAAAAACTCTTTAATGTATTTAAGTGTGTTTTTCAACCTCATATGATATAGAGTACTTTAGTGTCCATTAGTCAAACTTTGTACGGTTCTTTTGATGTGAGGAGGGAGGCAGGGAGAGGCAGGGCGAGGCATAGGGAGTGGCAGGCAGGGAGGGAGTGGCAGGCAGGGTGGGAGTGGCAGGTAGGGAGGGAGTGAACGAGGGAACTTAAAGGAGTGATGGACGGAGATACTGAAGGAATATGAGAGTGAAAGAGGGAAGGAGGGGAAAGGAGTGAAGGAATAAGGGAGAAAGAGACAGGGAGGGAGAGATGGGAAAAGAATGAGGGAATGAAGGAGAGAGACAGGGAGTGAGAGGAAAGGAGTGAGGGAATAAGGAAGGGGAAAGAAGTTGATATCCTTGGGGTGAAATTGACTCCAAACTGACCATGAAAAACCACGATGTAAATCTTGCAAACAAGGCAGCCAGGAAGTTTACAGCACTTCGCCGTATCTCGCATCTGCTTGACAGCAAGGGTTGCAAAATTTTGTACGCTCACACCTTGAGTATGCTCCACTTTCATGGTTCGACTGTCCCCCTTCTCATCTGCGACTGCTTGACAGAGAAGAGAACAGAGCAAGACGTCTCATCTCTCGCCTGGGCCAATCCTGGATAGATCTGTCATTTCAACAGAGCCTTCAACACAGGAGAGATGTGGGTGACCTTACTGTTATGTACAAGGCCAATATTGTCAAAGTCCCACACTTGGATTCACTTCTAGGACAGCGTGAAGCAAGCTTTTATATCACAAGACGGGCAGAAAGCAGCAACTTCACTGTGGCTGTACCCTTCTTCAGAACATCACTCCATCTGAGATCATATATACCCAGGATGACTCGAGTATGGAACACATTCGTACAGCTTAATGATGTCAACGAGATAAAGTCAGTTGATCAGATGAAAATGCTGGCCCACAGATGGCTCCAACTTCATCCTGTTCCCTACTTGTAAGTTTCATATCACTAAAAATGCTTTCAAATGGGCTGATGTAGGTAACAGCTCTTAGCTTTTCAATAAAGTTAGGAATCCTTAA
>NC_091336.1:24968211-24978211 GCF_038502225.1 Cherax quadricarinatus | reverse complement strand
GGGCCACAGGAGAGGGCCACAGGAGAGGGCCACAGGAGAGAGTCACAGGAGAGGGCCACAGGAGAGAGTCACAGGAGAGGGCCACAGGAGAGGGCCACAGGAGAGGGCCACAGGAGAGGGCCACAGGAGAGGGCCACAGGAGAGAGTCACAGGAGAGGGCCACAGGAGAGAGTCACAGGAGAGAGTCACAGGAGAGGGCCACAGGAGAGGGCCACAGGAGACGGCCACAGGAGAGGGCCATAGGAGAGAGTCACAGGAGAGGGCCACAGGAGAGGGCCACAGGAGAGGGCCACATTAGAGAGTCACAGGAGAGGGCCACAGGAGAGAGTCACAGGAGAGGGCCACAGGAGAGGGCCACAGGAGAGGGCCACAGGAGAGGGCCACAGGAGAGGGCCACAGGAGAGAGTCACAGGAGAGGGCCACATGAGAGGGCCACAGGAGAGTCACAGGAGAAGGCCACAGGAGAGGGCCACAGGAGAGAGCCACAGGAGAGAGCCACAGGAGAGAGTCACAGGAGAGAGCCACAGGACAGGGCCACAGGAGAGGGCCACAGGAGAGAGCCACAGGAGAGGGCCACAGGAGAGGGCCACAGGAGAGAGCCACAGGAGAGGGCCACAGGAGAGAGCCACAGGAGAGGGCCACAGGAGAGAGCCACAGGAGAGGGCCACAGGAGAGAGCCACAGGAGAGGGCCACAGGAGAGTGAAGTGCACCAACTCCGATAATATATGGACGTGGTAAGTCATAATTTTGTGATTTGGGAATCCTAATGGAGCATTTCAAGAAAATTTAGATGTGATGGGTAAGAGGTGAATCATGTTTGAGAGAGAGAGAGAGAGAGAGAGAGAGAGATACAGACAAACAGACAAATACAGAGACAGACAATGAGAAAATATGCTTGAGAGAGAAGGAGACAGAGTCACAAAAACAGAGAATGAGAAGAAAGAGAGATAAAAAGAGATGAGAAAGGGGCAGTCTAAACGCAGAGAGAAAAAGCAAAACAAAACCTACAGAGTAAGTAAACTAAACAAAAATCAAAGAGAATCAGGTACAAAAGAGAGCAAGGAAAACGGGAGGCAAAGAGAAATATAGAATATATTTCATGAAAACGCAGAAAATAATGAGATAATGAGGAATATAAATAATGAAAGTGCGGGTCAAGGATAAACAGTGTTACCAGCTGGGAGAAATACCTTACACCCTAGTCAGTGGTGCCAGCTGGGAGGAATACCTTGCACCCTAGTCAGTGGTGCCAGCTGGGAGGAATACCTTGCACCTTAGTGGTGCCAGATGGGAGGAATACCTTGCACCCTAGTCAGTGGTGCCAGCTGGGAGGAATACCTTGCACCCTAGTCAGTAGTGCCAACTGGGAGGAATACCTTGCACCCTAGTCAGTGGTGCCAGCTGGAAGGAATACCATGCACCTTAATCAGTTGTGCCAGCTGGGAGGAATACCTTGCACTCTAGTCAGTGGTGCCAGCTGGGAGGAATACCTTGCACCTTAGTGGTGCCAGATGGGAGGAATACCTTGCACCCTAGTTAGTGGTGCCAGATGGGAGGAATACCTTGCACTCTAGTCAGTGGTGCCAGCTGGGAGGAACACCTTGCAGCCAGAGGTGTGTTACCAGCGGAGAAACGTCTATAATGTGTCTCATTACTAGAAAAAAAAACAGAAATACACCAAACTGAAGAAAATATATTTTCCTTTTATGAATAATGAACAATACCGCGAAAAACATTTTTGAAAGAAGCTTAGGAAAACATTTGCATAATGTTTGTGATGTTGGGCGTCTCAGCGATAATGTAAACTGTGTGAGAGATCGGGAATGAATGAATAATTACAGACTTGCCAGGCTGTTGCTGCTGGGAGGTGGCAGGTGAGGTGTGAGGGCGTGAGGGAACCTGTGTTTGATTTGTTTGTTTTGTTTGTTCTTTAAAAGGTAGTAGATAGCTTCTCTACTTTTTACGACAGTTGATATAATTGTTATTATTATTATTATTATTATTATTATTATTATTATTATTATTATTATTATTATTATTATTATTATTATTATTATTATTATTATTTTCAGGTGGTTGTTTTTTGGTTATTCTTGTTATCATCTTGTTCTAGTTGACGATAATGTTATGTTTTGCTATTATCATTATTTTTTTAATTATTGGAATTATTATTATGCCTCCTTTCGAAGGCATTTGTCGACGATCTGAACGATCGTGATAAAGAAATGTAACAAGTCAGTGAGATGCCGTAACGAACCCCTTTTCTGCCAGTCTTCTGATCTCCTGCCCAGCGATCTTACCGATGTACTCCGTATCTAGAGTCGAAGTAGCGATGTACTCCGTTACTAGAGTCGAAGTAGCGATGTACTCCGTTACTAGAGTCGAAGTAGCGATGTACTCCGTTACTAGAGTCGAAGTAGCGATGTACTCCGTTACTAGAGTCGAAGCAGCGATTGACAGTATACTCTTATAATAATATAATAACACCTTTATTTACTACAAGTACATGTACAAGGTATACAGACCATATCTGACATCAGTGACTTACTACTATAAAGAAAGCCGCTTGTTATGCTGAGCATTCCGGGCAAATTAGGTCCTTGTCGCAGGATGCGACCCACACCAGTCGACTAACTCCTAGGTACCCATTTTTTCTGATAGGTGAACATAGAAAACCGGTGTAAAGAAATACTCCCAGTGTTTCTACCCGCGCTGGGAATCGAACGCAGACCTTCGCCATGTGAAGCGAGAGCTTTAGCTATCAGGCCACGGCTTAGTGAGAAAGAGTTTCCAAGCTCGGGCAGAACTTATTACCCTCTGCAGCACAGAAGGTGATAAATACACTATGGTAACAAGCGCTTTATTTAATATAGGTAGCACTTAAAGCACTGAGGCTGCACTGAACTCACTTCAGGTAGCACTTATATTACTGAGGCGGCACTTAACTCAAGGCAGGTAGCACTTATAAAACTGAGATAGCGCCTAACTCTAGGTAGTATTTATATTACTGAGATAGCGGTTAATTAACTGTAGGTTGGACTAAAATCACTGAGGAAGCAGCTAACTGCAGGTAGCATTTATGTTACTGAGATAGCACTGAACTGTAATTAGCGTTAACACACAAAAGGAAGCACTTAACTCGTTGCAGATAACACTCACTTCAGTAAGGATGCACTTACCTCACTGTAGAAAGTGCTTATACTGTATAACTGAAATTAGCAATTACCTCACGACAAGCAGCATTCAACTCACTGCACGAAGCACTTAACTCACACTGGATAGTGCTTAACTCGCTTTAGATAGCACTTATTTCACTGAGACACCTCTTGACTTATTTCAAAAGAAATCCGTCATATAATAGAAATAATACCTAACTCACTACAAGAAGCCCTTAACTCACTACATGACGAACATAACTGACTGTAAATAATCCCTAAAGGAAGATTATTCCCAAGGAAACATTAAATTAACTCATTAATGAAAGTTAATTTTTTTTAAATGATGTTGTATACTTTTCTTCTTATTACAGTGTAAAATAATTTTTTCCTGTTTAGTAGATAAAGTTTAATGACCTAATTCTAAAAAAAAATTGCAATATTAACCTTCGAAAAGCGAATACAGTAATTGCCCAATTACAGCAATTACACCTGTTTCATTAGGTATAATTAGTTTGTCAGTTGGGTAATAAAACCTGATTCCTATAACGAACCTGAATCTTGTACGTTGTAAAGGCAACGTTGAACACTAGTTAATACTAAAATGGAGGATAATAATGAAAAACATCTGTTGTTTTAAACGATATTTTTAACAACCGCTTCCTAAATGAGATGAAAACTGTCACATAAGAGCAAGAATGACTGATTATTTTGCTAATGGATTAGTGTATCAACAGATCGAGAAACGGGGAAAGAAAACGTATTAAATTAGAAAAACCTAACTATATGCAGGTTTGACTCCTGATGTGGATTGAGAGATAATGTTAAATATATATATATATATATATATATATATATATATATATATATATATATATATATATATATATATATATATATATATATATATATATATATATATATATATATATATATATATATATATATATATATATATATATATATATATATATTTTTGAAAATCAATTGGATGGTTAAAATCTCTTACATGAGCATTGGAATCTTGTCCAGTTCTAATGCTATATTTATGTTGTTTTAATCTTAGTTCGAGATTTTTACCAGTTTGACCGTAATAAACTTTATCGCAAATTTTACAAGGAATCTTATAGACACATCCTTCAGCATTTTGGGGGGAATTCTTTATCAAAAGTTTTTTTTACTGTATCAAGATTTTTGAATACAACTTTAATATTAAAAGTCTTAAGAAGAGAAGGCATATCAACCAAGTTTTCATGGTAAGGGAGAACCAACATATTTTTAGTTGAATGAGGCAAGTTGTCCCTTTTTGGATTGTAAAAAGTATTTCTAGCAACTTTAAAAGATTTATCAATTGCATTTCTTGGGTATTTTAAATCATTACCTATTTCATAAATTTTGGATATTTCCTCATCTATGAACTCAGGACTACAAATTCGTAAAGCTCTCAAAAACATTGATGAGAAAACAGACAGTTTGACTCTATCTTGATGCGAGGAATAATAGTGGACATAGGAACAGTTATTTGTAGGTTTTCTGTAAATTTTAAACTTGAATTCATTATTACCCTTAATAATTAAAACATCTAGAAAAGGCAATGAGTTATTTTCTTCAAACTCAACAGTAAAGTTTATAGAATGGGCTAAGTTATTTAATTTTCCAAGGAAATGGTGTATATCTACATTTTTGGGCATAAGACTCAAAATATCATCAACATATCTGAACCATTTAGCTTTATTATGGAGGATTGTGTTAAGCAACCTTGTTTCAAAAAATTAAATTTGTATTTAATGATAAGTTTTACACTCAGAAGTTTGGTATGGCAATGGGAAATCCTCTTTCACCTGTTCTTAGTAACCTATACATGGAATTTTTTGAAACAAGGTTGCTTAACACAATCCTCCATAATAAAGCTAAATGGTTCAGATATGTTGATGATATTTTGTGTCTTATGCCCAAAATACGATACACAATACACAATACACAAATAAAGAAGAGCTCTAGATCCAGTGAATCTGAGCCTCCGTTTCCTTGGATTGAATCTCATTGCTTATCACTAATTAATGTTCATTGATTAACCAAACATAGATTATTTTATAATTTAGCTGCAAATATATTCCTTTATTCGTGAGTTAAAGTGTTGCTTTAGAAAAAATGCTTTAATTATAGCCCTAAAAGCATATTAATTATTTACTTGTCACTACCAAGAATGATGACTTTAATTACATCTTTGTTGCTCCAGTAATCAAGGAAAAGCCATTAATCATCTTTATAACGAGTTCCTCTAGCTAGCCTCATCCTTCAAGGGGTTGTGGGGGGAGCCTTGATGCTGCTGATAGGGGGGTGAAGATCTCTTGATCCGTGAAATTGGTCCTATGTATTATGGTGTGTTGTGGGAGTCATCACCATTGTAGTTGTCTTGTTCTGGAAGTCATTGACCAGTGTGGTTGTGTCTTGTTGTGGGAGTCATTGACCAGTGTGGTTGTGTTTTGTTGTGGGAGTCATTGACCAGTGTGGTTGTGTCTTGTTGTGAGAGTCATTGACCAGTGTGCTTGTGTCTTGTTGTGGGAGTCATTGACCAGTGTGGTTGTGTTTTGTTGTGGGAGTCATTGACCAGTGTGGTTATGTTTTGTTGTGGGAGTCATTGACCAGTGTGGTTGTGTCTTGTTGTGGGAGTCATTGACCAGTGTGGTTATGTTTTGTTGTGGGAGTCATTGACCAGTGTGGTTGTGTCTTGTTGTGAGAGTCATTGATCAGTGTGCTTGTGTCTAATTGTGGGAATCATTGACCAGTGTGCTTGTGTCAAGCTGTATGAATCATTGACCAGTGTGCTTGTGTCAAGCTGTATGAATCATTGACCAGTGTGCTTGTGTCAAGCTGTATGAATCATTGACCAGTGTGCTTGTGTCAAGTTATGGGAATCATCGACCACACATTGTATACAAGTGGCTTTCTGTCTTAAGTGTTATAATCGCCAGTATTCAACTGAAGCTTAGTTATGTTTATAATAATATTAATCTACTGAAGAAGCCTCCCACACAGGCGAAACGTAGAGATAAGAATATGTTTAAATATATGTCTCTTTCTCATCAAATTCAATTACCTTCTCTTTCCTGCGATCAATTCTGATTACCTCCCATTTTCTAATCATTGTGTGACCCCCTATGGGTTAAGCGCTTACCCATTAAGATGATTATATTGGAGTGGTAAAGGAAATTCCTAGATTACTCATGCTTTAGCAATAGTTAAAACACCCGTGCATAATATTTTTTCTTCTCTAACGAATTTATAGCAGCATTAATTTATCCTTCATCTTAAATGTGACATAATAAAAGTAATGTAATTTATAAAAAATAATATATAGCAGCCTTAAAGAAACGACTCAGTAATTATGAAATATCATTCATTATACACACATGCTTAATTACTAAAAGGATTTAGCCAAGCTAATAAGAGGAATTCTAATCCTGGGGCTTCCAATCCTCAATTAGGGCTGATTAATAATCCAGGATCAACAGGTGAAATTTGGGTAGTAAGTCTTGCTAACGACCAATGGAGTAATTCAACAAGCAGGTAGCAGCTTTCGGTTTATTAATAATTACTCTTCAAGGATAGTATTTTTTTTTTAAATAAAAGTTTAAAGAATTTTTCTTAAATATTTTTTCCTAATGTGCTCGTATAGAGCTCTTGATGCGGAGAACTGGAGCTACCCTGTACTTCCTTGGATCAAACCTGTGTGTCTCCCATTGTCGAGAAGATGCATAGCTATTACTGGTTCAATCCTCTTACCACTGAGGCACCCACACCATCGTATGTCCTCGGATCACGGTACAACACCTAGCTGTGCTGGGTGCATGATCATTGTAGGATTGGGTGGTCCTGTGGGTCAGAAAGTCGTCTAAATTTTGCTCACCATGAGGCGGGCCAAAACAACACGGGTTCGAATCCTCGGCTAGTCGCAGCGTTGTTATTGATCAATACTGCTCATTTTGTGGGTACAGTAATATAATGTACTGCTTGTTGAGCTAGTACACAAACATGGAGTAGAATGAAATCAGCTCTGAAGCGTCCACACAACCGTATGTCCTTCGATGGCGGGTACAACATCTAGCTTGGCTGGGTGCGCCATTGTTAAGGATTGTGTGGTCTAGTGGTCTAAAGCGTCATGTGTTTTCACTCACCATAAGGCGGGTCAAAACAGCATAGGTTCGACTCCTTGGCTAGTCCAGTGTTATTATATATATATATATATATATATATATATATATAAATATATATATATATATTTTATTTTTTTATTATCACACCGGCCGATTCCCACCAAGGCAGGGTGGCCCGAAAAAGAAAAACTTTCACCATCATTCACTCCATCACTGTCTTGCCAGAAGGGTGCTTTACACTACAGTTTTTAAACTGCAACATTAACACCCCTCCTTCAGAGTGCAGGCACTGTACTTCCCATCTCCAGGACTCAAGTCCGGCCTGCCGGTTTCCCTGAATCCCTTCATAAATGTTACTTTGCTCACACTCCAACAGCACGTCAAGTATTAAAAACCATTTGTCTCCATTCACTCCTATCAAACACGCTCACGCATGCCTGCTGGAAGTCCAAGCCCCTCGCACACAAAACCTCCTTTACCCCCTCCCTCCAACCCTTCCTAGGCCGACCCCTACCCCGCCTTCCTTCCACTACAGACTGATACACTCTTGAAGTCATTCTGTTTCGCTCCATTCTCTCTACATGTCCGAACCACCTCAACAACCCTTCCTCAGCCCTCTGGACAACAGTTTTGGTAATCCCGCACCTCCTCCTAACTTCCAAACTACGAATTCTCTGCATTATATTCACACCACACACTGCCCTCAGACATGACATCTCCACTGCCTCCAGCCTTCTCCTCGCTGCAACATTCATCACCCACGCTTCACACCCATATAAGAGCGTTGGTAAAACTATACTCTCATACATTCCCCTCTTTGCCTCCAAGGACAAAGTTCTTTGTTTCCACAGACTCCTAAGTGCACCACTCACTCTTTTTCCCTCATCAATTCTATGATTCACCTCATCTTTCATAGACCCATCCGCTGACACGTCCACTCCCAAATATCTGAATACGTTCACCTCCTCCATACTCTCTCCCTCCAATCTGATATTCAATCTTTCATCACCTAATCTTTTTGTTATCCTCATAACCTTACTCTTTCCTGTATTCACCTTTAATTTTCTTCTTTTGCACACCCTACCAAATTCATCCACCAATCTCTGCAACTTCTCTTCAGAATCTCCCAAGAGCACAGTGTCATCAGCAAAGAGCAGCTGTGACAACTCCCACTTTGTGTGTGATTCTTTATCTTTTAACTCCACGCCTCTTGCCAAAACCCTCGCATTTACTTCTCTTACAACCCCATCTATAAATATATTAAACAACCACGGTGACATCACACATCCTTGTCTAAGGCCTACTTTTACTGGGAAAAAATTTCCCTCTTTCCTACATACTCTAACTTGAGCCTCACTATCCTCGTAAAAACTCTTCACTGCTTTCAGTAACCTACCTCCTACACCATACACTTGCAACATCTGCCACATTGCCCCCCTATCCACCCTGTCATACGCCTTTTCCAAATCCATAAATGCCACAAAGACCTCTTTAGCCTTATCTAAATACTGTTCACTTATATGTTTCACTGTAAACACCTGGTCCACACACCCCCTACCTTTCCTAAAGCCTCCTTGTTCATCTGCTATCCTATTCTCCGTCTTACTCTTAATTCTTTCAATTATAACTCTACCATACACTTTACCAGGTACACTCAACAGACTTATCCCCCTATAATTTTTGCACTCTCTTTTATCCCCTTTGCCTTTATACAAAGGAACTATGCATGCTCTCTGCCAATCCCTAGGTACCTTACCCTCTTCCATACATTTATTAAATAATTGCACCAACCACTCCAAAACTATATCCCCACCTGCTTTTAACATTTCTATCTTTATCCCATCAATCCCGGCTGCCTTACCCCCTTTCATTTTACCTACTGCCTCACGAACTTCCCCCACACTCACAACTGGCTCTTCCTCACTCCTACAAGATGTTATTCCTCCTTGCCCTATACACGAAATCACAGCTTCCCTATCTTCATCAACATTTAACAATTCCTCAAAATATTCCTTCCATCTTCCCAATACCTCTAACTCTCCATTTAATAACTCTCCTCTCCTATTTTTAACTGACAAATCCATTTGTTCTCTAGGCTTTCTTAACTTGTTAATCTCACTCCAAAACTTTTTCTTATTTTCAACAAAATTTGTTGATAACATCTCACCCACTCTCTCATTTGCTCTCTTTTTACATTGCTTCACCACTCTCTTAACTTCTCTCTTTTTCTCCATATACTCTTCCCTCCTTGCATCACTTCTACTTTGTAAAAACTTCTCATATGCTAACTTTTTCTCCCTTACTACTCTCTTTACATCATCATTCCACCAATCGCTCCTCTTCCCTCCTGCACCCACTTTCCTGTAACCACAAACTTCTGCTGAACACTCTAACACTACATTTTTAAACCTACCCCATACCTCTTCGACCCCATTGCCTATGCTCTCATTAGCCCATCTATCCTCCAATAGCTGTTTATATCTTACCCTAACTGCCTCCTCTTTTAGTTTATAAACCTTCACCTCTCTCTTCCCTGATGCTTCTATTCTCCTTGTATCCCATCTACCTTTTACTCTCAGTATAGCTACAACTAGAAAGTGATCTGATATATCTGTGGCCCCTCTATAAACATGTACATCCTGAAGTCTACTCAACAGTCTTTTATCTACCAATACATAATCCAACAA
>NC_091336.1:24930711-24963211 GCF_038502225.1 Cherax quadricarinatus | reverse complement strand
TTTCTCTGACTCCTGTATGGCACAGTACCAAATGTCTTCTTGCAGTTCAGTAATAATGCAATCAATCCATGCTTCTTTCTCCTGCTTCACTTCAGTTGATCATTCATAAAACCTCAGCAGATTGGCGAAACAAGATCTGCCATCTCAAAACCCATAATAGTTACTGTTATGGAAACGACTTGTGTGTGTGTGTGTGTGTGTGTGTGTGTGTGTGTGTGTGTGTGTGTGTAAATTCCTTACTCTGGTCGTAGCTATGCTTTCTGGCTAATAATTACTTCAAGGGTCATTAGCTTGAATAATTACCCTGGCATAATTTGTTTTAACCTCAGGTCCTCAATCAAGGACTTGAAGAACACAGTCAGGAAGATTTATACAGAAATTATTTTTCATGAGAAATTGCTACAATGGCAAAGTTTATATGTTGCAAGGGATTTTCTTGCAAATGAAATTTTTCTTCGCTAGCCTGATACATGTGCCGGCTGGTTTGAATATATGTTTACTACATACAAATGCATGTGTATGTATTAATTACGATTGTATGTATTAAATATATGGTATACATATGAATGTTCCCGTACGAATGCCAACGTTCTGTATATAGGTGTGGACGTGTGTTCTTAATGTGTCAATAATCTCCTTACACACACACACACACACATTCATTCATTCATTTTGAAACATCTATGAGTAGTGGACACTTGTCAATGAAGACAGAAATGCATGTAAGATTGGGGCTGCACATTTCGTTCTGTGAGATCTTCCATGCTGAAGAAAATCTCAGACAGAGATCGCAATTTCCATTTTTATTTTTACATTGTGTTGTTGCCAGTATAATGGTTTTTCCTCGATCCACATGCAAACATAATAACAAAATTGATATTAGATGCACAACGTATAAAATACTGAGAGGAATTGAAAAGATGGACAGAATGTTTCAGAGATGTGACACAGTAACAAGGGGTCACAACTGGAAGTTGAGAACTCAGATGAGTCACAGGGATGTTAGGAAGTATTTCTTCAGCACTAGAGATGTCCGAAGTGGAACAATCTGGAGAGTGATGTAGTGGAGGCAGGAGCCATACATAGCTTTAAGAAGACAAGGTTCTTAGAGAGTGAACCTAGAAACCAGAGAAGAGGCGGGGCCAGGAGCTGCGACTCGACCCCTGTAACCATAAATAGGTGAGTATAAGTAGGTGAGTGCAGCTCTCAACACTAATTCAGTTACTATGTCAATATAATGATTTATTTATTCATCAATCCATTAAAGTATATAACAAAGTTTACCCCTCAACCATTCAACTATCTACTTATCTACTTACCCTTTGTGCTACCTACCTCTTGCACTTCCATCTTTCTTTCTCATCATCTACCAGTCTCTCCCGCAATTCATGCACCTACATATCTAGTCAGTGTTTACCAGTCCCTCTGACAAACCATTCCTTCCTCCATCCATCATTATGTTCATTTTTTCATTCACGCATTCCTTGTACTAAACTCCCATTCATGACTCAATCGTAATGACACGATTGCAAACAAACCACGGTTTGAACCGGGATTGAACCTGCGGTGAGTGAGTCGTAAAACTCCAGTCCGACGCTTTAGCCATTGGACCAGCTGGCTACTATAATATTCATCCAACTAGGTCACAGTGGTGCCTATGTTATCCTTCCTATGGTGTATAAATATACATAGCTGAAGGAATCTTATTGTAGCCAGCTGGTCCAGTCGCTAACGCGTCGGTTTGGAGTTTTATGACTCACCGCGAGTTCAATCCACGCCCGTATCGTGGTTTGTTTCATCCATTCAGTTTCGTCCCACTACCCACACATCCCTCCATTCAACCATTCCTTCTCTCCTTCTAACCCTTCGGACTACAATAATGGTTTGCGGTGTGATCTCTCTGTGACCCCCATTAGAGCTGAGGCAAGTTTGATGTCGACATAATGGCCTGAAGGAAATTGAATGCCCGACACAGTGACTCTCTGTGGAAGTTCTCAGGGAGTTGAACCTGACGTAACATGAAGTGATCCGACTTACTGATGGGTTTCTGTGCAGTGATAAGCGCTCTCTGAGTCAAGGTTTCCTTGACCCTCTTATGGTAATACTGAGAGACTGTAACAGCTAGATGATTAAATATCTTGCGATTCATTCTTGCTTAGTTATAAGATAATCTAACCTAGTGTTTAACTTTCACTACTTCTAAGCAGAAAAGGTCATAGGTAGTAAAGCACAAGGCTCTCTCCAAGCACTCAGTCCCTTCGGCTACACTGATAGCATTAAGAAATTTTTTGTAGCAAATTACTTAGCTGTAGTAGAGATTTAATTGGAAAAGTGGATTTCGTGTTTCATCATTACATTTCTGATACTTCTACCACCAAAACCAGAGTTTCTGCTGCTGCTGCTGCTGCTGCTGCTGCTACTGCTGCTGCTGCTGCTGCTGCTGCTGCTGCTGCTGCTACTGCTGCTGCTGCTGCTGCTGCTGCTGCTGCTGCTGCTGCTGCTGCTGCTGCTGCTGCTGCAGCAGACAATAGGCATCATTACATATATATTCTGCATCTGATGAACTATTTTATGTTGTGAGATATTAATTTCTAGAAAATTTTGAGTAGTCAGATATCTATTCCTAGTAATTATTTGCAGTCTAAATTTTCTTATCGTTATCTCACTTTCATTAAGTCCTTTCCGATGGTTGTGCATTTAGATCAAGTAATTGCTCTTGGCGGCACTAAGCCTGAGATATCGCCTTTCCCTGGCACCGTCAATGAAACGAGGATCGAGTTCAAACTACCGTTTCTCTTGCATTCCTAGAGTAAATGAATTAGTTGACCAGGTCAACTAATTGCCCTTAGTGGCACTGAGACTTAGAAATCGCCTTGCCATGCTACCGCTATCAAACCAAGCCGAGGCCCAGTTCCTGAGGAACTACACTGAACCTCTGTTGTTTTTAAATCATATGAATTTATAACACTTACAAAATATAATAATTTTTAAATTAGTAAGCAATATCTAGGCTTAATTTACCATGCCATATTTTTAGTTTCACAATCTCTTGTGGTAGTCTTTATCGAATGCTTTCTATAAACCTTACTCAGTGACATCCTAATAACTAGCAATGAAGAACAACTATAGCGACAAAAGGATTAACTCAAGGCTGACTCAGGAGGAGAGCGACACACCACTCCAGGTGTGACAGCAACCTTCCATTGGAGAACTTACGAAAGTCCAGGCAGAGTTGGGAAGAATTTATATTATATTTTGGTGGTAAGTGCGTGGGAAGATGGATGAAGAATAATGCATGTTGGTAGCAGTTGGATAAGTAAGCTAGCTTTAGTATCAAGTTATTTATGTGAGAAAGACAACTTTAGCAGTGCTCAATTTTTTGGGAGGTATGAAATAATACGAAATCTAATTAATACGTACGTAATTAAATAATGAGTATTTATATTAATTTTTATTATGTAATGCATTTTACTACGAAATCATGTTGATTTACTGTTCAAAATTGCTATCTTGTCCCTAACTATGGTTTCTATTTACAATCGGACGATAGTTTGGTCTCGAGTTCAGCTGTGTCCACTTCTTTGACAATTTCATCTCTCTTCTTGAGTTGATAAATATTATTGATGATTAAGACACGTGTACAACAGTTGGGTATCTATATTGTTGACTCGTTTCGCCTACACAGTAGGTCTCTTCAGTCAAATACAGAGCTGTAGGAGTGACCACCTCAAATACTATTTTCTCCCATGTTGATGGACTGATTGCATCTTTATTTCCCTACTCCTCCTGTTGACTCTGTATTTAACAGAAAAAGCCTACTGTGTAGGCTACAGGTCGTCGAACTTTCTCGGGTATTACCCCAGTACCAATTTGTGTACAGCGAAATTACCCACTAGACTTGAAAGTCCACAAAATCCGGAAAACACAAGGAAATTTCAAAATAAAAATAGTTTATTGAATACATTTGTATGGAGAATACAGTCATACAAGCTGAAAAGTATGTATTACCCGCGATAAAGCAACTTTAAAAATACAACACAAAATTAAATAATAAAATGAAAAGTAAATTTTTGTGGAGTTTTATGTTTATTGAATCTTCATATCCCCTTCCCCACGAGATTTTCATTTTTACCCCATTTGGGGTCATTCCCCGACCTAGGGTCAAGGCGAAAGCTTTCAACAATAAACATACCCAACTGTTGCAAAGGTGTTTCACTTGTCATTATTTTATACCGTTTTCAACATGTTCGGTGGTAAGGAGTTTTACATGTAAATTCTTTTAAGGCTTTCGCTCTTACTTCGACCTGGCCATTTTCTGGTCATGCAATATTTATTTTTAGCTTGAGTTAAGTTCCAGTCGTTGCTGACACTAATATCTTGTCTCAAGGTTGTGCTGAAGGCAAAACTTTGTTCCTATATTACTGAAATTCAAAGTACGATTCAATATTTGTACACTGAGAGGTGTATATAATTCAAATTACATATAAACGCTTGTGTTTTTGCAATATCTGTCTTAGGAGTTAAAGTATTCTGAACAGGTGGTGAACAGGTAATATTCTCCTTTTAAAAACCCATGCGACGTGGATGGGCTTAAAAGCTAATGAGACAACCCACAATTGTCCCAAGCAGTTAAATTAAAGACACCATTGCATCTCTAATGTTTACGCACATTTTATATATATATATACACTGACGTGCGCGGGCTGGGAAAGAAACATGGCTTGTGCACCAGGCTGCCCAGCTTTTGAGGCATTTGTGGCTGAGTGGACAAGAACGTTGCCTGGGAATCTTGTCCTTTTGGAGTCACCCCCAGCTTTGGACATTGTGTCCAAGCGCTGGGGTAGCTCAAGAATGCCTCTTGCTGTGAGTATGCACTCTTCTTAAGGAATTAGAACTATCTCGCCTCGCATTCCTTACACTGAACCTGATTACCTCAAATTCCTTACACCTTCTAAAAACCATATGCATTTAGCGCTTCTCCATTACTGAATTAATAATAATTTTAATTTTGTAAATGCATCACATTATTCTCTCTGAGTTCCTTAACTGTTGGTGGAAAGAGATAGGATGAGTTTCATACTGATTTGTCCTTCTGTAAGTATTACAATTAACTTACAAATATGAGATAATATTTGACGTTTTGGTCCATCCTGGATCAGAACTCACCGGAACGATTGTGGTTCATCTCCTGCTTGTGGGATATTTTTAATTTGTTCAAGTCACGGTACTGTGAGTTGCATTCCTCTTGTACTATTGTCCTTGTAATGATATGTTCCTTAATTTCTAAATTTCCTTAACATTTCCTCTTCATTATTTACATGAAATAGTTCGATCCAGGATGGTTTTTGAAGGTGGAAAGATGTAGGTACCGATAGTATACGAACACCTGTAGCTTAGACTCTATTCCGACAACATTTCGATCACAGCTGTATAATCTTAAGTCATGATTTGGACAATGTTAACTGTAAGCAAAACATTGTCCACGTAAAGACTTTCTTTGCTATTAGTCTAGACCCACTATCGAGTCTGTCCCTCCTTGTGTTACTAACGTCACGTGTCATCGTGTCTCTATGTTTGCCGAGCTGAAGTCAAGATTTATAACAATGCCATGGAAACTGAATACCAGTTATTGTCAACAAGTATAATAGGAAGACACTTGGTGGAAATCGAACCTCCGTCATAGATAACCTGAGGAACCTGAGCTCTAAAGCATCACTCTGAGTAGAGCTTCAACAAGTGGAGCTCTACTCAGAACAATCCGAGCTCTACTTAGGTTAGCTCTGCACCAAATGTCTTTCCACCATCGCTTTGAGTATCGAAATTTGTGTTCATTGTAAATCGGATAATGTTACTGCCGCTTTTACTTATTTTTTCGCCCTCCTCATGTGAGTATATTGGATAGCTGTCTCTTGTAAGGACCAGATCCAAAATAAGTTCGCCTAATGTTGGAACTGTAACGAGCTGGTATATAAGGCCATTCCGATCAGAGTAATTACCCTTTTGGCCTCTTTGTTTCTGGTAGTTGGTTGCAATTTATGACTGGATTATTAAAATCTCCATCTATCAATGTATTCAAAAGTGTAGGAGAGAGAGAGAGCGAGAGAGGGGGGATGGGAAGGAGAAATGGAGTAGGAAAGGAACGGGAAAGATGGGAAGAGAAAGTTGAAACAGGGAAAGCTGCATGATGAGAAATAAGAAAGATAAGGAGTGAATAACAGGTGCTGGAGACGAAGGGAAAGTGAGAGAAGTGGGGAGGGAAGGAGAAAGACGGAGAGGAAAGTAAGGGAGACAAAGAGACTAAGGGACACTGAGTGGGAGGGAGCCTAAGGGAGACAGGGAGGGAGGGAGAGAAAGGGAGAGTTAATCAAGTCTCCACAGTGTCCTCCTAGTCTTCAACGTTGCCCTGGGAGACGCAATTTTCTCTCTTGTGCCCCAGATAAAAAATTGGGTGAACCTTCTTCAGTAATGAATTTCTTGACGGATATTACGTGAGAGAAGAAAAACTGAATGAAATATAATTTTGAGTAAGGATGGGTCAAATATTTCTCATCTGGCAGGATTTTTCTGCAATACATCGGTCGGTTCCCACAAAGGAAGGGTGACTCAAAGATAAGACACATTCAATATCTCTCCCTGCCTAGCTATATTTCCAGGAAGTTACAGACATTATCTTCTGTCGATAAACTCCAGATCTGCAAGTATTTCCATTCTATAAATATTCACCCACTATATTTCCCAACTACAAAAACTCAAGTCCAGTTATCTGGTTTCCTTACGTCACGTCATAGACAGTATTATGCTCACACCTCAGCCACAACGAATTACATAAACACACACTGCAAAGACAGCAAGTATTGCTACAAAGAACAACAGACAGGTAGTTATTTAATAACCAGAGTAGCTGAGTATATAAAATCTGCTAAGTGTATTCAAGGCAGTTCTGTAGTTTTTCAGGTCAAGAAACATGACAGTAATACACAGTACCATGACACGGTATTGCGTATTACAATACCGTGACACGGTATTGTGCCGTTTGCTCTTTATAATAATATAAATTTTAGCGTTGCATAAGTTATCTGTAAGTTTTTAATTGATTTATAATTCTAGTGAAATACGGTTACTTGGTTTTCATTTATGCGTGAACAGAAAACCAAGACCCCTCGACTGTATTGAAAGTGCGTTTAAAAAGCGTTCAGATATTATTTCAAAGTCCAGACTCGGGTGTTCGCATGTGCCTTTTATCTTTTCTTTAAAGAAAAAAATAGGTACAGTCTCTAATGTCTGTATGTTTCTGTTGTCATTTACTATGGGTAGCAGTAGGGATATATACTGCTGATTAGGATTTAAAGGATTTAATTGACGTAATACACGATCAGTGAAGTGATTGGGCGACTACTTCAACTGTTTCATGACGTCATCACTGGGACCAATAGCGACTGTCTGAATGTTTCATCTTACTATGACGTCGTCGCCGTTGCAAGCCACGATTGGCTGGCCGCTTCTCTATAAGTGGAATTATTAAATAAGTTAAGCGCTGCTGGAACAAGCAGCGCTTAACTTATTTAATAATTCCACTTATTATGACGTCAGTGCCGAGGGAGGCAGTGGTTGGCCGCGTCTCCCTGGACTACGTGTTAGGAAAATCAACGTAACCCAACTCATATTAACTTAACTGTAATTTAAGATGGATTAGCAATGTTTATGTCAGTTAAATGGCTTGGTAGCGCAATTATGTTCACTAAAGTTACTATTTTAGATACAAATAATACAAGGCTGTTCATTAGTGTCATGAAATGTGAGGTGGAGTTAAGGAGGTTTATATAGCTCTTAGTAAAATGATGTCAGCGATATCAGGAAATGGCAGGAAGACCCGGAAGATGTCAGAAGGTCAATTTTACATGGTTTCAACATTAGTCATATGTCATCAGGAGTCAAAATTTGTCGTTAAGTAAAATTTTGAAACGTCCTTTAGGAGAAATTAGAAATCATATGTCAAGTTGTGTCATACGATATCAGGAAATAAGAAAAGGACGTTAGTGATGTCAAATTCAGCTACGTGACACACACACATACACAAAAATAAAAAGCTCGCAAGATACCGGAAAACATCAACTTACTTTTTTAAGTAACTAAATGAGTCTGGGGGAAGTTCAGAAAGTTTCCGAATGACGTCAGAAAGCATCAAGTTATATTAGCTGATGTTAAGCGATGTCAAATTGAAGAGAATAATGAGAAAACTGTCATGCCCTAATGAGTGACTGACAGCCACCAAGCTAAGCGTACACATGTGTTCTGAAAAACAAATAATAATTGTTTTAGTGACCCCTTGATTTTTTTAAAAGTTCGCATTAATTTGGACAGTGGCAGACCATTTCTGATGACCGAAGATAAACTGACAGCATTATAAACAGACAGCTAAATTAGCAGAAAAACAGCCAGATATACATAAATATATGTATTTATGCATGTAAGCCAAAAAAATAAACATAGATAGCAAAAAAAGGCACAATATCGTGACTGGAACGATACACAAATAACCCGCACATGGAAGAGAGGAGCTTACGACGACGTTTCGGTCCGACTTGGACCATTTACAAAGGCCACACTGATAAGTAAACAAACGTAGAGACGGAGAGATAGACAAGAAGACAGACACAGAGACGGAGAGACAGACAAGCAAACAGACACAGAGATGAAGAGACATACAAGCAGACAGACACAGAGACGGAGAGACAGACAAGCAAACAGTAATAGAGACTGGGAGACAGACAAGCAAACAGTAATAGAGACTGGGAGACAGACAAGCAAACAGTAATGGAGACGGAGAGACAGATAAGCAAACACACAGACAAAATGACACATAAACAGTCAATGACAGATAACGTATCAAACACACTTTTTTGCACTTAAATGATTAACAAAATTTGCTAAGTGTAAAATTTTTAACTAACATTTAATTCGCGAATTTAAAAATCATTTCACTGTGGTGAACGTATTTCTATAAACTACACGAGTCGACTACAGTTAAATTAACATCACATGCATTTTCCTCGACGTTGAAAGGTTCGACAATGCTATGCTATCTTCGAGGATTCTCAACCCTATGTACCTTGGGTGCTTTTTTTTTTCTATATTAGAGAAGGATAGCGTTTTTTTCGCCTCAGGTGCGTTATTGAGTGGGCGGCCAGCTTGCATGACCAGGCATGACCTTAAACATGCATGCAACAACACACACATACACGCAGATACATACATGCACACACACGCTCACAGACGAATATGCACATAAACACATCCTTCGTGTGTGTGTGTGTGGTTGTGTGTATGAGTGTGTGTGTGTGTATGTGTGTGTGTGTGTGTGTGTGTGTGTGTGTGTGTGTGTGTGTGTGTGTGTGTGTGTGTGTGTGTGTGTGTGTGTGTGTGTGTGTGTGTGTGTGTGTGTGTGTGTGGGTGGGTGGATGTAATTACGTTTTATAACAATACATAAAAGAGGCAGTCCCTTGCTTTTCTTCTCTCCCTGGTAGTGCCACAACTGGCAGTGCCACAAGGGCCAAAGTGGATAGAGCATTTTGCTGCTGTTTTTATAGTGGTTGTTTTGCATACACACCGAGCAGGGATGCCGAGGAAACCACAAACCAAACCCCTGATAATCCGCTTCCCAACCCTCGCCCACAATTCCCCACCATAAATAAAACACCTGTCTCTCCCCCCACCCATGTATCAACTCTCTCTCTCTCTCTCACACACACACACACACACACACACACACACACGCACACACACACACACACACACACACACACACACACATATTGGAGTATGCGGCACCAGTTTGGAACCCACACCTAGCCAAGCACGTAAAGAAACTAGAGAAAGTGCAAAGGTTTGCAACAAGACTAGTCCCAGAGCTAAGAGGTATGTCCTACGAGGAGAGGTTAAGGGAAATCAACCTGACGACACTGGAGGACAGGAGAGATAGGGGGGACATGATAACGACATACAAAATACTGAGAGGAATTGACAAGGTGGACAAAAACAGGATGTTCCAGAGATTGGACACAGTAACAAGGGGACACAGTTGGAAGCTAAAGACACAGATGAATCACAGGGATGTTAGGAAGTATTTCTTCAGCCACAGAGTAGTCAGTAAGTGGAATAGTTTGGGAAGCGATGTAGTGGAGGCAGGATCCATACATAGCTTTAAGCAGAGGTACGATAAAGCTCACGGCTCAGGGAGAGTGACCTAGTAGCGATCAGTGAAGAGGCGGGGCCAGGAGCTCGGACTCGACCCCCGCAACCTCAACTAGGTGAGTACAACTAGGTGAGTACACACACACACACACACACACACACACACACACACACACAGCGATCAGTGAAGAGGCGGGGCCAGGAGCTCGGACTCCACCCCCGCAACCTCAACTAGGTGAGTACACACACACACACACGGCCTTGTGGCGAAACGGATAACGCGTCTGACAACGGATCAGAATATTCCAAGGTCGAATCCTTGCAAGGTCGAGGCTCTAGTTTTTCTAGTAGCGACCAGCGGGGCCAGGAGCTAGGACTTGACCCCTGCAGCCTCAACTAGGTGAATACAACTAGGTGAGTACACACACACACACACACACACACACACACACACACACGCATGATTTAGCTAATCAAGATTTAGTTGAACAAACAAAGGAAGACGTGTTTGATATCCTAAGAGGAGCAGTTGATCCAAAGAAACTCATTTTATTTATGGAGCAACACAAAACATATGATATGCTCTATTCAACACCTTCAGCCAAATTTTAATGATTATATAATGGCTACGATTCATAACTCTCAGACAATATTTCAAAGTGAGAGGGATAATACTGAAGATGATTTTACAACAGAGAAATTTTGTGTCAATCCTTCAAAAGTTAAAATGAGCTCAAAGGTATTTTAACTTCTACAAGGCTTTTGTTATTTCAAAATTGTATAAATATTTATTGGGGCATTTCGTATTAAGTAAAAGAATTAGCCAGTGGACAATATAAACAGTCTACGTTTTCTTTACGTTAGTTGTATACGATATACGTAAGTTGATGAATAACAGACGTGTGCAACACTTAGATATATTTACTTCCGAAACATTTCGCCTGTGCAGCAGGCTTCCTCAGCAACCACAACAACATTTAAACTGGATACAGTGGAAGAAGTCGAGAAAGAAGTTTGAGGTGCTCAGTCCCTCGACCTGGTGAAGGTGAGGTAGGAGGAAGGTGACTTTTACATTCGAGCGAGAGATGAGGTGTAGCAGTGGAGACTGCGGTCAAAAGTGACGGGGCCCACTAGTGAAAGCAGGTAAACCAAATAAATTATGTATCAGTAGGGCTGTAGAAGAGAGCCTCTGTACTGAGATTCCTTGGTGGCAGACATGTACGAGGGGTAGATCGAAAAGTGTTTGCATCTATTATTTTTCCTGATATGAATATAGTTACAGCCTTTACCTCACCCCCAGCGATTCCCATCTGTTTGGGACTCTGAAGAAGTTCCTAGCCAGACAGCATTTTCATTCATGATGATGTGATGGGAACTGTTCGTTGATGTCTACGTAATCGCCAGCCAGAATTCTAAGCGGATTAAATCAACAAACTTGTAACAACATGTGATAAGTGTCACAAGCTTGGTGATTGAGTCGAGAAGTAGCCAACTAATAGTATTCAATATGAGAGTGTTATATTTGTCAAGAAAAGCATTGAGCGAAAAGGCTTTTAGATCTCGTATCGTCATACAATACCGACAAGTTGGTGAATTGGATACAAGTATACCTGATTTGCATATAAAGGGAGTCAACGCCCCCTCGGCCCAGTCCTTGACCACGCGTTGCCGAAATATTTCGCCAGCGCAACAGAATTTTTTCTGTCGAGTACTGAGTTGACATTTGTACTAAAGTGGAGAGGTTAGTTTGAAGTGCAAAATACCTAAACCTGGAAGTCATTTAGAGGTATTCATTCTTTCCACTGTTTTACAACGATTTACCCAGAATGAGGGACTAAAGAACTTGAATGATTTCTTCAAGGAAGTGGACCTGAGAAACTCCAAATAATTTCTTCAAGGTTGATGGACTGAAAAACTAGAAATAATTTCTTCAAGGCTGAGGGACTGAGAAACTCGAAATAATTTCTTCAAGATTGATGGACTGAAAAACTAGAAATAATTTCTTCAAGGCTGAGGGACTGAGAAACTAGAAATAATTTCTTCAAGGCTGAAGGACTCAAGAACTTGAAATGATTACCTCAAGACTAAGAGACTGAATACGAAATTACTTCAATGCTGAAGAACAATTACCGTAGACTTACATCTCCACTTCTTTCACCGTCTCCAGTGTAAATGTTGCCTGTGAAGAACCAGCTGCTCACTCGAAACATTGCGAAGTTAAAGGCAACCAAGTGTTGCATTTGTGTTGTATTCATCAATCTCATTTAGATCAGATGAAATGTATTTATAACATAAATGTTAAAGATGATAATGTTGATTTTACAAGTAAGAAATAACAATGTATCTATTGATGTTAAACAGTCCTCTTCAAATCAGCCAACTGATACTGTCCTTGCTGGTTCTAGTAAACAACTGATACTCTCCATGCTAGTTCTAGTAAACAACTGATACTCTCCATGCTAGTTCTAGTAAACAACTGATACTGTCCTTGCTAGTTCTAGTAAACAACTGATACTCTCCATGCTAGTTCTAGTAAACAACTGATACTGTCCATGCTAGTTCTAGTAAACAACTGATACTGTCCTTGCTAGTTCTAGTAAACAACTGATACTGACCATGCTAGTTCTAGTAAACAACTGATACTGTCCATGCTATTCTAGGAATCAACTGATACTGTCCTTGCTAGTTCTAGTAAACAACTGATACTGTCTTTGCTAGTTCTAGTAAACAACTGATACTGTCTTTGCTAGTTCTAGTAAACAACTGATACTGTCCTTGCTAGTTCTAATAAACAACTGATACTGTCCATGCTAGTTCTAGTAAACAACTGATACTGTCCATGCTATTCTAGGAATCAACTGATACTGTCCTTGCTAGTTCTAGTAAACAACTGATACTGTCTTTGCTAGTTCTAGTAAAAAATTGATACTGTCCATGCTAGTTCTAGTAAACAACTGATACTGTCCATGCTATTCTAGTAATCAACTGATACTGTCTTTGCTAGTTCTAGTAAACAACTGATACTGTCTTTGCTAGTTCTAGTAAACAACTTATACTGTCTTTGTTAGTTCTAGTAAACAGCTGATACTGTCTTTGCTAGTTCTAGTAAACAACTGATACTGTCCATGCTAGTTGTAGTAAACAACTGATACTGTCTTTGCTAGTTCTAGTAAACAACTGATACTGTCCATGCTAGTTCTAGTAAACAACTGATACTGTCTTTGCTAGTTCTAGTAAACAACTGATTCTGTCCATGCTAGTTCTAGTAAACAACTGATACTGTCTTTGCTAGTTCTAGTAAACAACTGATACTCTCCATGCTAGTTCTAGTAAACAACTGATACTGTCTTTGCTAGTTCTAGTAAACAACTGATACTGTCTTTGCTAGTTCTAGTAAACAACTGATACTGTCCTTGCTAGTTCTAGTAAACAACTGATACTGTCCATGCTAGTTCTAGTAAACAACTGATACTGTCCATGCTATTCTAGGAATCAACTGATACTGTCCTTGCTAGTTCTAGTAAACAACTGATACTGTCTTTGCTAGTTCTAGTAAACAACTGATACTGTCTTTGCTAGTTCTAGTAAACAACTGATACTCTCCATGCTAGTTCTAGTAAACAACTGATACTGTCTTTGCTAGTTCTAGTAAACAACTGATACTGTCTTTGCTAGTTCTAGTAAACAACTGATACTCTCCATGCTAGTTCTAGTAAACAACTGATACTGTCTTTGCTAGTTCTAGTAAACAACTGATACTGTCTCTGCTAGTTCTAGTAAACAACTGATACTGTCTTTGCTAGTTCTAGTAAACAACTGATACTCTCCATGCTAGTTCTAGTAATCAACTGATACTGTCCTTGCTACTTCTAGTAATCAACTGATACTGTCCTTGCTAGTTCTAGTAAACAACTGATACTGTCCATGCTATTCTAATAATCAACTGATATAGTATAAGCTAGTTAAAGTATGTCAGTTGTCAGACCCATCTATTCAGTTAATATTTTGAGTATGATTATGCTTATAGAACATGTTAACATTACCACTTATTTATATAAGATTGATAAATTCAACATTTCATAATTCATGTCTGCAAAATTCATTTTTTAAATGAGAATTATTTTGTTCATCATTGATATTCAATAAATATTTCAAATAATGTACCCAGAGTCAAAATTTATGTCTGGTGCTGTTTCAGATTTCATGTATGTAAAGTTAGTCATGAAGTTATGTGTATTACACTTGTGTTATGTATTTCATACTTTGAATATGATCAAGTTCTATGTATTCTAGATTTAGAGAAGTATATTATGTGTTGGTACATCACATAATATATGTCAAGTAGTTGTTTTGTAATTTTTTTTGTACATAAAGTCACAGATTTCGCCAAAAAGATCTTTTGAATAAATCACTCGATTCTGCTTACCATATTCTTCTACTGATTCTATTTAGTTTATTGATTACTCATTAGTGAATAATGCTATGATCTCTCTACCGTATATTTACAACTTGTGGTTTCATATAGACTCAAATATTCGCAGTATGAGCCATTAAATTCTAAATTCAGACGATATTTTATTTACAGACCCGCATTATACAAGCTTTTGTATTCATTATCAAAGCTTATTTTTTGATAAAGTTATGATCATGATGTAGCCGGCTGAGCTGTCAGCAACTCAGTTATCCAGTAGTTTATCAAATACGCAAATAAAATTGCTAGGATAATGTGCTTCTCTACCCATACGCATAAACCTACACCTGTCTACAATTTAAGTCCAACCAGGATGCAAAACGCACGCCTTATGATATCTATTTTTACCTAATAAATTCAAAAGCCAGCGATTGTTATCACTGTAATTTCCGACCTTTTATCACTAAGATCACAGCTACCGTGAAGCAAGGTGAGGCAGCAGCACTGTGACATTGACGGTATGCCTTTCAAGGATTTATTCTATAGCTATGCACATTACCCAAATGAAAGCATTTATATTTTGTTGTATCGCCCTGATGCTGATCATTTGGTCAAAAGGATCTTCAGACTGTGTTTTCGGAGATATCGTAAATTACTGATATCACAACTGGAAGAGTTTACACTTAGAGATACACACCAATCGGTGAACATACCTTTTTGTGTGGGGGCGGTTATCTTCGGAACCATGAACTTACAGAGGCTAGAAACCCCACTTCCATCATACAGGGTTGCCAGACAGCTGGTTTTAAACCCTCACCATTCACACCTCACGTAAACATGAAGACGTTCATTATCCACGAAAACTTGACAAATACGTCAATATTCCCCAGTTGCTATAATTTTAACAAAGAGGATTATAATCTACGTCAAATTTATCAGGCAAACCACCACCGCTCAGGGAAAATTACGTTAGCATAAAAATGTGCATTTGACAGCAACGATGCTGGAAAGGGAAAGGGGAAATATTGGGGGATATTACGAGAGGAGGAATATAATGGGGATGGGATATTTTACCCATGATGGGGGAAAGGAGAAAATAATTAGTGCAGAATTAACGAATTTCTCGTTTTGGTTGTGTAAGGCGCAGCTAGTATCTGTCTATATTAAAGTTCTATATTAAAAGATTTTTTTTTGCAAGTGAATGTAAACTCCAATGTTTGAATGCATGTATGTATGTATGTATGTATGTATGTATGTATGTATGTATGTATGTATGTATGTATGTATGTATGTATGTATGTATGTATGTATGTATGATGATTGGTCCAGCGGTTAGAGCGTCTTGAACTTTGGCTTCTCACAAGGTGGGCCATCTGGGTTAAGACTTCGTGAAAGAGTCATGGAGGTTCGTGAAAGAGTCATGGAGGTTCGTGAAAGAGTCATGGAGGTTCGTGAAAGAGTCATGGAGGTTCGTGAAAGAGTCATGGAGGTTCGTGAAAGAGTCATGGAGGTTCGTGAAAGAGTCATGGAGGTTCGTGAAAGAGTGGAGGTTAGTGAAAGAGTCATGGAGGTTCGTGAAAGAGTCATGGAGGTTCGTGAAAGAGTCATGGAGGTTCGTGAAAGAGTCATGGAGGTTCGTGAAAGAGTCATGGAGGTTCGTTCTTACGTCTCCTGATCTCGGTTCAGTCTCTAACAAGTAGTTCCATGAGCGTAGTCCTACTTTGGTTAAATAATCCCCAACATACAACACAAAAAATTTTTGAGAAGCAACAATTCTCGACAACTCAAGAAATCATTGCTACTCCCTCCCCATCACTAATTATCATAATTAAAAATCAATGAGTGTTGAGCTTTGGATTAAGCCATATAATAAACTGGAATAAAACTTTAAAAATAGTCACTTAACATGTGATAAACATATCCCAGGTTAATATATTTTATATCTTTCTACTACTAGTCGATTTCATATATATATTTTTCCTAAAAAAAAATGATACGTCTCATTTCTTTCTAAGTAGGGAATTAAGATGAAAGGTAGAAGAGGGGTGAGGCTAGAGTTAAGAGGGAAGCTGAGGGTGTAGAGAAAGGGGTAGAGATAAACGTTATTGATACAGTGAGGGAAGAGGTAGGAAAGACGGGATTGCGAATTAGAGGATTGAAGAGAAAGGGGGAAAGGGAGAAAGAGAGTGGAAAGAAGAGAATGCAAAATGAAACTGGGAAAGGTTTATACTCATTTTTTTTTAGTTTTATGACCATAGTATAATAAAAGACCACAACAGGGATTCGAACCTGTGTAAACGAAACGGCAGTCTGACAAGCTTCCAACCACGCAACGAACCAGTTACAATTTGAAGGCAATGTATATGATTGATGGTATTGTGGAAGGTGCAACTTGGCCACTTATGCTGTGTGTTTACACAATACTCTTTTTTGTTTCTTCTGTAAATAAAACTTGAATAAATGACTCCCTTCTGTAAAAAAAAAATCTCTCTTAGTTTGGTAAATGTATGTCGTCAATTTTTTCTTACATTATGAGAGTTGTCTTTATTGCTTTTGTAAATCACACTGAAATAAATCTTTGATGCTCTGGTTCCTCTTCCTTCCTCTCCCCCCTCTTCTCTCTCTCTCTCTCTCTCTCTCTGTCTCTCTCTCCCCTTCTATCTCTCTCTCTTTCTCTCTCTCCTTCTATCTCTCTCTCTCCCCCCTCTCTCTCAAAATATCTACGAAACGAGCGGTTATGGGCTATTATAGCATGGTAACTACGCCAACTTGGGCCGTTTCTGACGCTCTAAACTTCGAAGAATCGTCTTTACGTGAGCAGCTTAAACCCCCCATCTCTCTTTCCTGCTTTCCTCTCTTATTCTATCTAAGTTACCTTCCTCACTTCCTCCTTCGTCCCCCATTTTCACACCATTACCAGCCTCTTTTTCACACTCTACTCTTCCTCCTCTCATTTCAGTTCTTACATCTTCCTTGCTGACTTTGTCTCATCCCTTTTTCTTCTGTCCTCAACCACCTACTCTTTCCTTCTTCATATTCTTATTATTATTATTATTTTTTTTCTCTTTTATTTTATTCTTTTTCTTTTTTCCCTTTTCTTCTTCTTCTTCCTCTTCTTCTTCTTCTTCTTCTTCTTCTTCTTCTTCTTCTTCTTCTTCTTCTTCTTCTTCTTCTTCTTCTTCTTCTTCTTCTTCTTCTTCTTCTTCTTCTCTGCAAGTTGAACCACTGGTACACACTGCTCTGTTAGTAACACGATTAGTTTAATTAACAACAGGACTTATTTAGTACAGGAAGATGGAACTCATGTTTTCCATCCATTTACGTCTCTCCTGCAAATTCTATGCCATTATTAAAATAAGGTACGGTATTTTTTTCCCCCTGTTGTCTTGCCGGCATTGGCCGAAGAGAATGAAGGAGAGAGCCATCTGTTTTTCTGTCCTCAGCTCATGCCCCTAGACAATACACAATGGTTCTTAATCTAGACAGAAATTAACAATTCTTCCAAACTGATAGCCTCGATGTGGACTTCCATGTCCTCTATCATCTGTCTTAACTATTTTTTTTTTGTTTTTACTCAAGGGTTGTACAAAATTAAGTTAAGGGTTACTAACTTTATTAATAAGCTAAGAGCTGTTACCTACATCAGCTTATTTTAAAGCTATTGTTATGGGGCACACAAATATGGAACAGAATGAAGTAGGTGCCATTTGTGGAGCAGCGATTTCATTTGGTCGACTGGCTTTATTTCTTTGGTGTGCTGCACGAATATGTTCCAGACTAGAGTTATCTTAGGAATAAATGGTCTCAGATAAAGTAATGTTTTGGAGAAGGGTACAGCCAGAGTGTAGTTGCTGTTGGCTGCCCGTCTTGTAGTTTAGAAGGTCACTTCTCGCTGTCCTCGGGAGTCGAGCCAAGTACTTTGACAATATTGGCCTTGTACATAAAAGTAAGGCTACCCATATCCCTCCAGTGTTGAAGCCTTAACTGTAATATCAGATTTGTCCTCTTCCTTCTCACCTCTGCCTTCATCATTTTATATCTCACCCCTTTCTCTATCCCTGTTCCATTTTACCCTCGTTCCCTTTTGACACTTGCCTCATTCCTCTCCTATACTCCATCTTTACTTCTCCCTAAGCAGGAAAACAGACGTTTAATATTTTCTTTCTTTCTTATGGATTCCAATGTCTATGTTACAGACAAATAATAATAAAGGACATGTTTATTAGAAACGTTTCGGTCATGGGACCGAAATTTTTCCAGTATAATACAAGTACCTTTACTGATTGAGTCTTTTTCCACATTTTTGTTCTTATCAGTCGGACTGGGAATGTCACTACGTATTTTTTAATTAAGATATTTTGTGATGGGGAGGGCGTGGCTCTGTCTTCCTGAGTTGTCGAGTGTTGTTGATTCCCAGCGATCCTGTGTGGCGTGTTGGTGTTTACCTAACCTGTGGTACATACATCGTTCGTAACACTACTTGCCAGAAACTGGACAGCGATTCACGAACGTAGGAGCGAGCCTCCACCACTCCTTGCACTGAATAACCTATATACGTTAAGTCTTCATGAAAACTAAGCATATTTTTTTTTCAATTAATATAACGGCTTGACAAATCTCCTG
The DNA here is from genome assembly GCF_038502225.1 of Cherax quadricarinatus. Lineage (NCBI taxonomy): Eukaryota > Metazoa > Arthropoda > Malacostraca > Decapoda > Parastacidae > Cherax > Cherax quadricarinatus. Next base: position 24,943,986 of record NC_091336.1, on the reverse strand, counting down.
GAGAGTGAAACGTTGCCACAATAAAATTTTACATTAGTTGCATCTGTGTCCATTTACCTAACATTTAGTCGGTAATTCTACCATTATTGCTAATCTAAGGTAATTTTTTTTGTGTTTCCACTCACTGTGATGCATACAATTTCCTCTTGAATGATGCTCCAGTTATTTATCGCCTGTGTTTTTTACTGTATATAATTAACTGAGTGTGCTGGTTACTAACTCCAGTTCTTGGGTTCCGTCGCTTAACTTTCTCTTGGTTGAGGTAATCAATTCTTTTAATATTTCCTTTTACATGCAGGTGAAGGAGACTAACCTATATCTTTCAACTAGCCACTGTTAAAATGTCAAAGTTTTTTAATACATTTGTTTTTCTGTATCCCTTTCACAGAACGAATATTCCTAATGTTATGATCATTTATCCAACTATTCATCTTCTATTTGGGTTCTCTCTTGGCTCCAGAACTTCACTTTCTCTCTTTTCCTTAGATATTCTTTGATTCACTCTATTACATTTTTTCTTTTGCGGTTCTTGCTCCTCTAATTTTTCCTTCTGTCTCTTATGCTTATGGAAGTGTCAAATACCTTCTTGCAGTTGAAAAATCAGCAATATGTTTTATGTATATTTTATTATCACAGAAATCCAGTATCATAATGTAGCTAATCGGTTTATACCAAAGAGTAGTTTATATGAAGCGACCATGTCCACTCTTTATTTTTCTCTGCGTTTATTCAAAATCGAGAAAGAGGTAGTATTGGAAGTTTTTCTCATAACCCGTGTTTCACAGTTCTGGCACCAGTCTGGAGGAACATACCTGAACTTTCTGACTTATATTCCGTAATGGAAGGTGTTTCTCAATACCAAACAGTATGGCTCTTAGTGATAACATTAGTTAAATTTACCCAGCCTTAGATATAATGTCTTCTTGCGGCTCGATTATTAGTAGAATGATAAGTTTGATATCATATCTATTTGGTGATTAGAGAAAGGAGGACTGTCACTACCAGTAATTTCCCTGAATGAGCCACAGAAGTTACAGATTTCTGACTGTTCAGTAAATTAGACACTATATGACTGATATTCTTCTATATGATTGATTTTCTTCTGGTTTTCAGGTGATCCTTAATGCATTCTCGGCCTATTACTCAGCTTTCATCTCCAGTTTGTGTAAGTCTTCTCCATGATGCTACGTCCTGGAATGCGAAGTCTTGTGATAAGCAGTGCAGTCCACACATCCACATCTTTCCTTCCGGAACTCCTTTAGTGATTTATTAAGCTAGAGTAACGTGACTTTCCATTCTTGGAAGAATTCTGTATTCTCTTAGTGTTCCACCAGATTTTAATAATTACCCTCTAGCTTAATATGTACTGAATGTAACGTTGATGATACAGGACTATAGCTTTGAGCTTCTTATCTGTTATCTTTCTAAATTACTGAAATTAAGTTTATCATTTTCTGTCAAACAGATCACTCTTTCAGCATCAACGACGATATTTATTTTCCAATATCCATGTTTCCTATGTCTCTGTTGGTTGGAAAATAATTTTCTCATTCCTCACGTCTACCCTGAGAATGTCACTGATTTTCTAAGACTAAGTTTAATTTGAGTTTTTTTATTTGCTTCATGTCTCCATCCTCTTTTCATTTAAGTTATTTACAGGAGAATTTAAACTGCATTTATTTTCTAGTTCGGAGGAAATGGCGGAAATGTACGGGTTCCAAGTTTGTTTTATATGAGACGCTTCATTTTCTCCAGGAACTCCTCTAGATTGACTTGATAACTCTTTATATCGTTGGGTCTTTTCTCATTACTGTCGGCAGAACCTCTTTGTATCCTGGGATGGATCGGTCAGGCTCTCCCTCAAGCGATTTCCACATTCTCTTTCAGAATTTTTATGGTTACGCAAATATTACTCTCATCAAATATTTCCTTTTCTATTCTTAGCGCCATGAGGACCAATCGAGTAACAGTTTCATGATTAACTGCAATTCATATATAACCGGCACAAGGGAGAGAGAAGCTTACGACGACGTTTCGGTCCGACCTGGACCATTTGTAAAGTCACACTGTTACTTTGTAAATGGTTCGAAACGTCATCGTAAGCTTCTCTCTCTCTCCTATGTGTGGGTTATTTGTGTTTTTCCAGTCACGGTATTGTGCCTTTTAGTTGCAATTGCAAGGGCCATGGATTTTGCCCCCAACGGCCTAGACTAGTGATAAAGGGAGGAAATCATCCCTCTCTATCATCCTATCGTTCCAGGCAGATTTCGTTCAAATGGAGCCATGAATAAATACGCTTCTAAACAAATTTGTTTACGCCTTGAAGTCAACAAACTAACATAGGCTTGGAACACAAATTAACATAGGCATGTAACACAAACTAACATAGGCCCTGAACTCAACTAACACTAACATAAGCGTTGAACAGAACACACCGACATAATAGGCCTTGAACCCAACACACCAACATAGACCTTGAATCTATCACACCAACATAGACCTTGAGCCCAACACACCCACATAGACCTTGAACCAACACACCAACATAGACCTTGAACCCAGCACACCAACATAGACCTTGAGCCAACACACCAACATAGACCTTGAACCAACACACCAACATAGACTTTGAACCAACACACCAACATAGACCTTGAACCCAGCACACCAACATAGACCTTGAGCCAACACACCAACATAGACCTTGAACCAACACACAAACATAGACTTCGAACCAACACACCAACATAGACTTCGAACCAACACACCAACATTCACCTTGAACCCAGCACACCAACGAAGGCCTTGAACACTACAAACCAACATAGGCGTTGAAGCCTATACACCAACATAGGCTCTTTCATCTTGTTTTCTCACTCCACTCTGCACTAATTAACCTTGGCCATTTTTATTTAATTAAAATCCCACGGTGAATTAGGCTTCAACAAAATGTTTGATCCTAAAACTAACAACTAAAATATAAATGTAAAAACTATATACGTAATATTCATGTGTATTAATATGAAATATGCGTAAAAGGGTGTATGCGTATATACAGTAAGTGTATATATATATATATATATATATATATATATATATATATATATATATATATATATATATATATATATATATATATATATATATATATATATATATATATATATATATATATATATATGTGTGTGTGTGTGTGATATATATAAGTATGTAAAATGTTTGAATGTATATACGATATATTTATGTGATATTTGGCTATTTGAAAGTTTTTTGTGTGTATACAATAAATGTACGTAAGTCATACATGAACTCGTGAACGGCTTTGAATATTAACGGTAGACGTAGATATGTCATAAGTGTGTGTGTGGGTGTGTGTGTGTGTGTGTGTGTGTGTGTGTGTGTGTGTGTGTGTGTGTGTGTGTGTGTGTGTGTGTGTGTGTGTGTGCCCAATAGTGTATGTATACAACGTGTACGTGTGATCGCAGTGAGAGGGCGGTCAGTAGTGAATATTAATGCGATACAGCCGAGTTCAGTCCTCTAAAAGGATGCAATTAGCGATTCTCTGAATATTCGATGAAAGCAATGAGTGTTTTGAAGTCATATATATATATACACACACACACATACACACACATACATACACACACACACACACACACACACACACATACATACACACACACACACACACACACACACACACACACACACACACACACACACACACACACACACACACACACACACACACACACACACACACACACACACACACACACACAAGATCTTGGGGTGAGTATAACACCAGGCACATCTCCTGAAGCGCACATCAACCAAATAACTGCTGCAGCATATGGGCGCCTAGCTAACCTCAGAACAGCATTCCGACATCTTAATAAGGAATCGTTCAGGACCCTGTACACCGTATACGTTAGGCCCATATTGGAGTATGCGGCACCAGTTTGGAACCCACACCTAGCTAAGCACGTAAAGAAACTAGAGAAAGTGCAAAGGTTTGCAACAAGACTAGTCCCAGAGCTAAGAGGTATGTCCTACGAGGAGAGGTTAAGGGAAATCAACCTGACGACACTGGAGGACAGGAGAGATAGGGGGGACATGATAACGACATACAAAATACTGAGAGGAATTGACAAGGTGGACAAAAACAGGATGTTCCAGAGATTGGACACAGTAACAAGGGGACACAGTTGGAAGCTAAAGACACAGATGAATCACAGGGATGTTAGGAAGTATTTCTTCAGCCACAGAGTAGTCAGTAAGTGGAATAGTTTGGGAAGCGATGTAGTGGAGGCAGGATCCATACATAGCTTTAAGCAGAGGTACGATAAAGCTCACGGCTCAGGGAGAGTGACCTAGTAGCGATCAGTGAAGAGGCGGGGCCAGGAGCTCGGACTCGACCCCCGCAACCTCAACTAGGTGAGTACAACTAGGTGAGTACACACACACACACACACACACACACACACACACACACACACACACACACCTCCCTACCTACCTGCAGAAAGATATTTCAATTTGATATTTTAATTTTATGCAAATACATTTATAACTGCAAATAAATGGTAAATAGAATTAGCAAATGCAATGTAAATTTTTTATGTATCAACATATAAGTGAAACCACATGAGTAAGAGAAGCAACACACCATTAAAATTATTCTTAGTATTTAGTAAAATAGAGGAAATTATTTTTTCAACTTGGAAAAAAACATATATTGTTAAATTTGACCTAATATATGAAAATGAAACACATGAGCAGGAAAAACTATATAAAAAGGAAGGAGAATTTGTGTTAATTCAGTATAACAGAGAACTGAAAGAGAGATAATCTTGCAATGGACATGTATTAAATATTATACAAAGATGTCTTTTGCATATAATAGAGTGATAGGCCAATGGATTGAGTTAAAAGAGGAAGAAATGAGGGCTATAATTTTAAAAATCACAGAAGACGGAACATATGTAGCTCGTTAGGGGAGACATGATAACGACATATAAAATACTACGAGGAACTGACAAGGTGGACAAAGACAGGAAGTTGCAGAGATGGGACACAATTGGAAGCTGAAGACTCAGATAAGTCAAAGGGTTGTTAGGAAGTATTTCTTCAGTCATAGAGTCGTCATGGAGTGGAATAGTCTGGAAAGTGACGTAGTGGAGGCAGGAACCATACAGAGTTTTAAGACGAGGTTTGATAAAGCTCATGGAGCAGGGAGAGAGAGGTCCTAGTAGTGACCAGCGAAGAGGCGGGGCCAGGAGCTGAGTCTCGACCCCTGCAACCACAAGTAGGTGAGTACACACACACACACACACACACACACACACACACTTCCAAACTCCACTACAAAACTAACTGGTAAGAAAAGATCGCTCTCACAAGACCCTCCTGAGGGAGAATACAAGTTGTTAAAAGGACAAACAAACAAACTTAAATAACCTGTCGAGGAAAGAAAGAAAGAAAACAAAGCCGAGATGCGGGGTTGCCAACTCTAATTTTCACTCTTAGTGAAACTCCCTCTCTTTCTCATTCTTACTATCTCTGTTTTCTAAATATCTGTCTCGCTCTCTACTTCTTTCCGTCTATTTTACTGTCTCTTTCTGTATATCTCACTCTCGCTATGCCTTCTCTCTGCATCTCACTATCTCTGTCTTTGTCTCTGTTACTCTATTTCTGCCTATCTGCTTCTCTTTCTGCCTCTGCCTTTCTCTCCCCGTTCCTCTTTCTGCCTCTGCCTCTCTGCCGTGTGCTTTACTATCCATGACTCACCTGGCAAGAGAGCAGGAGTTCAATTTTCCCAGCAGATAACCTCGATTAATCCTGACATAGACCATAAGATATTTGCGTTTCGTATTTAGTCTCTCTCAGTCTCTCAGTCTCTCTCTCTCTCTCTTTCTCTCTCTCTCTCTCAGAATTTTCTGACAGTTTATTAACATTCTTTCATCTGCACTACGTTTGCTTTTCGTCACCACTCTTCATTTTTTTTCTCTTAATCGTACGTGTGTGTGTGTGTGTGTATGTGTGTGTGTGTGTGTGTGTGTGTGTGTGTGTGTGTGTGTGTGTGTGTGTGTGTGTGTGTGTGTGTGTGTGTGTGTGCGTGTGTGTGTGTGTGTGTGCGTGTGTTTGTGTCTGTAATATTCACATTCCGACGCCCTCTGTTAGATGCCAATTCTTTGTACTTATGCATATATGTATGTATGCATTTGTATGTCTCCATGGGAAATTGGTACAAAATTCTTCCTCCGTAAGTCATGCGTGTCATAAGAGGCGACTAAAATGCCGGGAGCAAGCTTGTAGTAACCCCATCCGTTTTTCTTTTTGGGATATGGCCGGTTTGTTGAAAAGACAAGACGTCTATGTATGTATGTACTCACCTAATTGTGGCTGCAGGGGTCCATTCATAGCTCGTGGCCCCGTATGTACGTACGTACGTATATATTATATGAGTAATATTGCTGTCTGTCATGTGTCATTCAATGGTCACAGAAATAATCTCAGTATCAAGTCTTCTACGCAAAATACTTCTCTTTAGGATTTACAAAATAAATTCCATAAAGCTAACTGCAATTTTAAATATCACACTGCCAACAATAGTGAGAAAAAGACACAATTGGCAGAACGCTTTTGTTTCATCTGTGTTTCCCCCAGTGTAAAACTTTATCAAGTCTTGGCAAACCTGTCTCTTTTTCTCCCATCGTCTCAGTATTTTACAACTGTCTAAGTTTCGCACAGAGCGAAACGTTGTCCCGAATAAAATGTGTTTTAAAAGGAATCTTGTCTTCACTCGCAAGTTCCAAAATATTTGTGAATCATTTCTAAGATTCCATCTTATTTAATATGTCTAAACATTTTAAAATATTTTTAATATTTTCATTTGTTTTTAAACATTTGAAAAATTATCTAAACTTCCAATACTCTTGGCAAACATTCGAATTATTTTTAAACATATAAAATTGTTTTTAGATAACTGAGAAGGTCTTTAAATATGTTTAATTTCGAATATTTAAACCATTTTAAAACCCTAACACTGAATAAATCTTTCTGAAAGATGTCTAAAATGCCCTAAAATACTTTATTATCATATTTCAACATTTTTAAGTGCTTTAAAAGCCTTTCAAATGGGTCGTAAACATTAAGAAATGTTTCGTAAGGACCCCCCACCCCGGTTTCACCAGCCTTAATGGACGTTTCTCAGAGAGAAGGAACAACGTTATCAGCTGATTCTGGTAATCGCTACCAATAACATTGATGTTAGGAAGCGTGAAAGCTGATTAAGAACCGGGCTTCCACTCTCACCTCTAGTTCCATGTTTATATAATATTTGTACACATGGTGAATAAAGTGAACAGCGGAGGATGGAGTTGTGATGGTGTGTAGACTAGAATTGTGACGGTGTGTAGACAGGAGTTGTGACGGTGTGTAGATGTGAAGGCTTGTATGTGAAGGCTGGCTCACAAAGCAAATTTGTGGACACAACGAATAATAATGAAAAATAATTGTAATAGTAATAATAATTTTGTAACAAAAATGTTATTATAGGGAAAATATTATTATTATTCAGAAGCATTATCCCGTAGAGTTATACAGTACTTGCGAATGGAAGGTAATAATCTAACTATTCTTTTTTTTTTTTTTTTTTTATTACACAGGGTTTGACAAGGTTAAGGATCCCTAACTTTATTGACAAGCTATTTACAGGTTAAGGATTCCTAACTTTATTGGCAAGCTAAGAGCTGTTATCTACATCAGCTCATTTGAAAGCATTTTTATTGTTATGAGACATACAAGTAGGGAACAGGATGAAGTTGGAGCCATCTGTGGGCCAGCATTTTCATTTGATCAACTAACTTTATCTCATTGACATCATTATGCTGTACGAATGTGTTCCATACTCGAGCCATCCTGGGTGTGTGTGATCTCAGATGGAGTGATGTTCTGGAGAAGGGTACAGCCAGAGTGAAGTTGCTGCTTTCTGCCCGTCTTGTGGCATAAAAGCTTGTTTCACGCTGTCCTCGAAGTGGATCCAAGTGTGATACTTTGACAATATTGGCCTTGTACATAACAGTAAGGCCACCCACATCCCTCCTATGTTGAAGGCTCTGCTGAAATGACAGATCTATCCAGGATGGGTCCAGGCGAGAGATGAGACGTCTTGCTCTGTTCTCTACTCTGTCAAGCAGACGCAGATGAGGGGGGGGGCAGGCAAACCAAGAAAGTGGAGCATACTCAAGGTGTGAGCGTACTTGTGCCTCGTACAGGAGCTTGCAACCCCTACTGTCAAGCAGATGCGAGATACGGCGAAGTGCTGTAAGCTTCCTGGCTGCCTTGTTTGCCAGATTTACAACATGGTTCTTCATGGTTAGTTTGGAGTCAAATTTCACCCCAAGGATATTAACTTCTTCTCCAGGTGCCAACACCCTCCCATTCATCCTTACTACTGCACCAGCATTACCATCATGGTGCCTAGAGACGATCATCATTTGCGTTTTCTCAGGTGCAAATGTTACTTGCCATCTATTTCCCCAAGCTGATATAGCTCTCAGCTGGTGATTGATGTAGCTTAGAGCAGCTGGCATTTCTTCTCTTGGATAAGTGAATGTCAGTGTACAGTCGTCTGCATATGCATGTGATTCTGGGATGAGATGAAGAAGGTCGTTGAAGTAGACATTCCTTAACAATGGTCCCAGTACGCTTCCTTGTGGAACACTTGCCCCAATAGGATGTCTTGCTGATTCCGTTCCATTGAGAACTACACTTAGAGATCTACCATGAAGGTAATCACTGAGGAGACATAGCGTAGAGCCTGCAATTCCCAGTGCTTGAAGTTTTGCTAAGAGGCCCTGGTGCCACACCCGGTCGAAAGCGCCAGCAATGTCCAGTGCTACCACACAGCTTACTTTGGATTCATCCAGTGACTGGTTTAATATTCCTATCCAACATCATGACACTCGCCCCTTGAATATAAGACACAACAAGGAGAAAAAGAAATTGGAAAATAATAAAAAACAAGCGACAATACCACGGCTGGAACAATTCAACAACAACAACAACAAAAAGAAAAAAAAACACTTGGGAGAGGAACCTGAGAAAGTCAGGCAGCACTGACACTAACTCTCACATGACGACAGAAGATACGATACGATCAGTAGGTTACACATAACAGTTCAGTGGAGAGTGAGAGAGACAACTTTTGTGGGAACACATCATAATTGGCACTTATGTATTATGTATAATGTAACTAAAAATTTAATTTCGTTGTGCAGTATAAATACGCAGTGTACACGTAATATAATATTCTTAAGTACTAAAGAAAGATTTGCTTTGCTGATAGATTGTGTCATTTTAATAGTCAGACGGACTGGAGTTCCATAATATACGAAGAGATTATATATATGCTTAATAGCCAAGGGAGAGCGTATTGTGTATGGATTATAAACAGGGGATTGGATATGAGTGATAAGGGATTGAATGAACATTGACAGACGTGTTGCATATGTTTAGACGGGGGATTGTATGTGTTCAGACAGACACTGGAAGCATGCGGACTCCATGCATGAAGCAAGAACAGTGCACTAACAAACAACGTGAAGGATGGCGTCACCTTGTGTGGACGAGGTGAAATTTTACAGAGAGTGTGTCTAGCTTGAAGAGCTTTACACAAACAAGAAAACTTTTGGAACTAGCAGCGGAAAGGACGAGAGGTTACACTCTTAAGTTAGGGCAGAGGCAATATAAGAGGAACTGCAGTAAATATTTCATTACAGAGAAGCTGACAAGTGGAATTAACTCGGAGAAGGTGTGATTGCCAAAGCTATTTCATGGTTGAAAAATAAAATGGATTGATTTTAAAATGAAGGCCATCAACGAGAAAAATATGCCATAAAGAAGTAAGAAAGCTGATCATCTTTAGAGTGATTAGGTTAGGTTAGGTTAGATTCGTCTGGATACAGGACAAGTGTTTCGTGACGCGGGTCTTAGATGATGACCCACTGTTGGGACTTTTAGTCAGATGTGATGAATGGTTTTGAAAACCGACAACTTGAAGAATTGAGACACTTATGCAACATGTGGGAATCTTTATTGAAGAAACGTTTCGCCACACAGTGGCTTCATCAGTCCAATACAAAGTAGAAATGGATAAAGAGAGGAGGAGTTTGAGGTAATCAGTCCCTCAACCTGGATTCGATGTGTTCAGTCCATCACTCTTGTAGGAAGTGCAGCATAGGGCCAGAGAGATGACTTATATACTGCCGTCAGATGAGTCGAAGCAGGAGGAGGCGGGATCACAGTGGGACCTGCCACTAGTGTAAGTAGGTCGTCGTCCTAAGGCTGGACAAGCGTTGAAGTCTTTGTACCAAGATCCCATGATGTTGCAGTGTCTGACTAGTGGCAGGTCTCACTGTGATCCCGCCTCCTCTTGCTTCGACTCATCTGACTGCAGTATATAAGCCACCTCTCTGGCCCTATGCTGTACTTCCTGCAAGAGTGATGGACTGAACACATCGATTCAACATACAGCTGTTACTACGGCACAGTGCCACACAAAGCTGGTACGGCACAGTGCCACACAAAGCTGGTACGGAACAGTGCCACACAAAGCTGGTACGGTACAGTGCCAAACAAAGCTGGTTCAGTATAGTGCCACACAAAGCTGGTACGGTATAGTGCCACACAAAGCTGGTACGGTATAGTGCCACACAAAGCTGGTACGGTATAGCGCCACACAAAGCTGGTACGGTATAGTGCCACACAAAGCTGGTACGGTATAGCGCCACACAAAGCTGGTACGGTATAGTGCCACACAAAGCTGGTATGGTATAGTGCCACACAAAGCTGGTACGGTATAGTTCCACACAAAGCTGGTACGGTATAGTGCCACACAAAGCTGGTACGGTATAGTGCCACACAAAGCTGGTACGGTATAGTGCCACAAAGTTGGTACGGCACAGTATCAGACAAAGCTGGTACGGCACAGTATCAGACAAAGCTGGTACGGCACAGTGTCACACAAAGCTGGTACGGCGCAGTACCACATAAAGCTGGTACGGCACGGTGCCACACAAAGCTGGTACGGCACAGTACCACACAAAACTGGTACGGCACAGTACCACACACAGCTGGTGCTGCGCACCACCCCCACCACACAGCAGGTACCATATAACACCATACACACAAGTCTGCCTCTCTCTCTCTCTCTCTCTCTCTCTCTAAAACGACGCTAATCGTAAGGGATTTAAAATAAACTACAAAGTTCACTTCTGTATGTAAAATGAGAATATTTCCCCCTTAATATCACAGAAGTTAAAAAAAAAAATATGAAAAAGGCATTGATGTATATGGTAATAAAACGGTCAGTAGGAGGATATTTAGATCTATATCTGGAAACGGATTAGGAAAAAAATCGCTTAAAAATAGCTTGATTTAGGATTAAAAGCTGCAATGAGAGAAGATTACATAGATTTTTTGTTATTCTAGTTCGTGTTCGCCCTGGTTTATCTTCAGTATTTTTGGGGGTATTTATGACTCGAACCAGCTAAAATGGCTTTAAGCCTTTACTGTGTGTGTGTGTGTCTCTCTCTCTGTCTGTCTGTGCCTCTGTGTGTGTATGCCTGTGTCTGTGCCTGCGTGCGCACGACAACAGCGTTTATTGAGAATTTAATTCTTTCTTTTACCCAGGAGTTTTTTCTTTTATAATATTTCGGGACACACAAACCACAATGTTTACCTTTCTGGTCCAAAGGCCTTTCCTGTAAACCTCTTTCAACGTGAAATATGCTTTAATATATCCCCTTTATTTAATAATTCTGAGCTGCTGCTTTTGCCTCAGATTAAGCCCACGCCAGAGGTAAAAATACTTCCCAGGTAGAAGGCAGAGAATAGACTTTGGCAGTAAATGATCCTTTTAACACAACGTTTCACCCAAAGTTGGGTTTTACCAAGTGTACCTGACAAAGTGTAGCATTGGGCGACATGTTGTAATTAAAAATCCTCCGCTGCCAGTGTATTCCCACTGGTCTATTTCGGCCAATGGGTACCAGCTCGATGGCGAAGTGCAATACATGGGGCAAGGAGAGTTGAGGGTCGTAAAGCCAACACGAGTTTGTGGAGAAACTAAAAAGAATGTAGGATGAGCTTTATTGTGACAAGCTGTCTCACAATTTAAGCATTCTAAACAATGTCCGAATATATGCTTTTAATGAATATTTGTCCGAACAACACTTGGGACGCGCTGTACAAAGAGATATTACTTTAGCTTTCACTCTTATTATTGATGATGATGATTGTAAATTCGTTTATGGAATTATCACTGCGTCATCTGACATTAGGTATTATGTCCATAAATTTGGGTGATATTTCCAAACCATTTACGTTTCTAAGAGCCGAATGGGATATCGACAGCCTCCGAAAACAATCGTCCTCTGAATTTGAAACTAACAGATAAATCGCACCAGAGGCCACGAGCTTGTTAATACAATTCAAAAACCATAGAACCAACATACATCCCCACACCTCCAGTATACAATAACTACAATAAATATGCAATAATCAACTTCGATTATTTACAAATACTACCTATTGCAATACAATACCAACACTACCCTCACCATCAACATACAATAGATACAATACGAACATTTGACAAAAAGTAGTTATATAATGATATGTAATACCGACAAGTTTATGATGACCTACATAGTAAGCTTCTGAAGGCACCTCTGTATTAGACTGAAGAAACCTACTGGGTAGGCGAAACGTTTCGAAAATAAACCAAAATGTTGCACGCGCCTTTTGATCATTCAACAAAAGAACTCAGTAAATGCGTAACACGACAGTACCAACTACAATAATCACAATGCATTCAACAATAGCCCAGCACCACCTTAAAATAAAACCACGAATAAATTTACTTTTCATCTCAACATATTCCCACCTCCTTTTATTTTTTTTATCAAGGGCACAGCTGACATCCACAGCCGGGGGAAATTTACATAATCTTACATTAAAGTTCTCCCAGTCGGTTTGCATTACCGCTAATATCTCCATAAATTGTGGTATCACTGACTCCTACGTTTCCTGGGGATACCAACACGCGTCTAGGGAAAACCCTTCGGCAGTGCGTTTGGTACTCCCTCTCTGTCTCTGGTTACGTCTCCCGCCCCTCTCCTGTCGTACTTTTTTTTTGCTTTTTATCTTTGTCTACATCTTTATTCTCTCTCTCTCTCTCTCTCTCTCTCTCTCTCTCTCTCTCTCTCT
>NC_091336.1:24913211-24928211 GCF_038502225.1 Cherax quadricarinatus | reverse complement strand
AAGAATTCAACAGGATTTGTGATTTCTTACTACATATTTCACATGGTAGTAACTAATCTTTTAAATCCTGGTTATAGCAGTTGCTTCCGCATTCAGTGATTATATGCGAATACTTTTATATTAAATTTAGTTTATACAGGGTGGAGAGTTAAACTGTAGGTATTTGAGTTAAAGCTTTTATTTATAAAGCTTGTTGTAGACAATATCTTATATCAGTCACATATGCAAGAGCTGAATATCTTCGTTATTGAAACTGTTCTTCTGCTTAGCAGTCTTCTAAACTCGAATACAAAGGCCACGTAAATATTGGAAACGGAAGAAGCAATAGATAAAAATGAAGTGACCAGTCCCTCAGCCTTGAGGTATTATTATTATTCAAGCGCTAATCCCATGTGGGTTATTCAGCTCAAGACGAGGTGGAGGCTCGATCCACCGTCTGCCGAGCGCGAGACAAAAGCGCTTGCTATTGGTAGAAATTGTGAAGTGACCCGTCTGAGTCTCAGCTCTGATAAGTGTTCAGCTTCGTATCCTTGACCGAGGTGACGCTTGAGGCTTCAGAATGGAACCAGAAAAACTTTCCCGTAATACGCTGACAACGATTGGGTAACTTCAAGACTTTTTCATTTAAATGAAATATAGATTCTCAGGTCTTTATTGCCTCGTCAGGAGGCAGTGGTGACATGTCTGATAAATGACACAATGCTATTCAAAGTAGCATAAGTTATTAATTATAAAATTAGCATTCTGTAAGGTAGTTTGCATCTTAGTAGTGGCTCCTTCGGTTAGTTCTTCCCTCTAAATCCTTACTTTATACTAATATAAATTTTTTTTTCCTCCCACCTCTCCTTCCTTTTATTCACTGTCTCTCCCACATAATCCCTTTCTTACTCCCTGCCTTTCTTCCTCTACCGCTTTCCACTTTTTTCCTCTAATACTGCCAAAATTATTCCTCCATTCTCCCTCATTATTCTATATTTCCTTCTTTTCTCAAACTCTATATCACTCCCTCCGTTTCCATCACTATTTTTTTTATCTTTTCATTGCCCAATTATCATTTCCCTAACGAACTGATCACCTCAAAAATGATTTCTGTCACAGGTTTTATATTCGCCTGTATTCGACTGAAGAAGGCAACTGTGTAGACGAAACGTTTCGACAATGAAGATACCCAGGAGGCCTGGTCAGAGACCGGGCCGCGGGGGCGTTGACCCCCGGAACTCTCTCCAGGTATACTTAAGTGTTACCCATGTCTCTTATTTATTACAATTTCCCTCCCTCTCACGCCTTTCTCCTCCCATCACCTCTTCCTTCCTCCCTTCCGTTATCATTCCCTTCCTCTCGCTCCTTTCCTCTCACTCCCTCTCAACCGCCCTCACGACCTCCCACTTCTTCCTCCCATTCATCTCTCATCCACCATCGATCCTTTCCACCTACCCTTCTCCCCTCTTCCTCCCACCTAGGACCCATCCCTCCCCCAAAGACATATGTAAACACATCACAATTTAGTAAATACTCACCTCTGCCTTATAGCTGCTGCTCTTCCCATTGGCACGTTGATGTCTCACGCATTTCAAAGGACACAACGACAGCATTGTGGAATAAAAAGTGGAAAAACCTTTCAGACAGAGCAGCTAAACCCTCGGCATTCCCTGTTGATTGATCAAAGTCACGGCAAGGGGTCGGGTTTAATGATATATGTTGCAACGATACGCTCGTTGCAACGGTGTGTATGTGTGTGTGTGTGTGTGTGTTTTGAGATCCTCACTATGGTTGGACAACAGATGTAGACAGCAGAAGTCTGCATGGGTTGACACGCACTCTGAGATAAATAGATCCTTTGAGGAAGTCCAAGGATTTACGCCTAGTACTGTCTTACGTCCTGAAAAAACAAGCGTTACATAAATGGTAAAAGAGCTGAAGAATGAACAGCCTTGGGAAACGAGTTCAAAACGTTGAAAGTACTCAGGGCGATTGATTATTTGAAAAAGAACTCGCATGAGAAGTACCTGAATAAAGACACATATAGAAAAGCAAACTCGAATGAGTCACAGGCTTGCTAGGAAACGTTTTTATACTGTGAGGTTTGAAAAGAAGGGAAGTGATACAGGTGAAGAGGTTGTTGCTGCCATCCCCATGCATGGATTTAAAGGCAGACATATCTTAATAAATGGGCAGCATTTTTCAGAGATAACTTTCAGTAAGCCAAGCAAAGAACCATACAAGAAGCTTGCTACCACCTACATAAAGACAACCTTGGAATCAACAGTGCCATTCTGGAGTCCATCCTGCCACATCTGGGAGGTCATGTACTGCTGCAGAACATGACCTCCCAGTTTCATAGAGATGTTCCAGTCACACACTGTTTTGCTGTAATTTCTAACCACCTTCGCAACCATTGGCAACAACGTTGGTCTGATATGATACTTAACAAATTACATTTTATCAAACCAAGTTTTGGTTTCTGGCCATCTTCTTGTCATCGATGCCGAGGTTGGAAGACAAAACTCTCCCGTCTTCGCATCGGCCACACTCTTCTCACTCATGAGTATCTCAGTAAGAGGCGCCCTGTTCCACTCTGTGAGAATTGTCAGGTTCCAGTTTCGGTTAGCCATATTCTGTTGGACTGTCCGGTCTATCATGCAGAATTTTCCTCCGACGTCGTCACCATTGTAATACCCTTCATCTTCCCTCCTTGCTGACGGTCCCTCCTTTGACTCACACTCCCTCGTTGACTTGTTAACATCAACTGATTTACTACACAAACTTTGGTGATTCTTTCTCTAGCACTCCTCACAGCCCTTTCTAACTCTCTCTGTTGTCCACTCCACCCTTGCTACCCTATAATCCTGCACTATCAAATGCCACGCTGCGCTGTGTGACCCTTGTAGGTTTAGCGCTTCTTTTTGATTATAATAACAGAGTCCATACTTAAGCAGCCTCATGAAATTACTAGAAAACTGTTTGGGGTTTGCTACCAGTCTTGTCCCTTAAATGTGAGGCTCGATGTATTAACACTAAATACCCTTCTTCTCAAGACACCGATATATTTCAGATCTAGAGAAGCCATAACTATGACGCAAAAAAAATATTTAAATGCCTCGACAGTGTAGCTAACCTCTTAGAGAGCCCATGATATACTATCCAGGATTATTTGAAACTGTAGTGAGGATCTTCCACGAACTAGATTTAGTGGACGAGCGTTCAGGTCACTACCGAAATCACCTACGTTTGATTCCCGAGCAAGACGAGATGTAATGGCATATCTCCATACAAGGCCTGTTCTAGTAAATAGGTACTTGGGAGTTAGGCTGTTGTTGGTTGCCTCTTCAGATATAGAAGCGAAAGACCACAACTGATGTCAGACACCTCGCTAGGTTGTCCTGGGCAATAAACTCTTCCGGGTTACGAATTCGAAGTCTTCGTCTTCTTGAACAAATAAGTAAAAATACAACAGTGGAAATAGAAAATAAAACTTGAGCGCTTTTATGAGCTTAAACACACACACACACACACACACACACACACACACACACACACACACACACACACACACACACACACACACACACAGCAGGGAGAGAGAGGACCTAGTAGCAAGCAGCGAAGAGTCGGGGCCAGGAGCTGTGACTCGACCCCTGCAACCACAAATAGGTGAGTAC
Source organism: Cherax quadricarinatus (assembly GCF_038502225.1). Classification (NCBI taxonomy): domain Eukaryota; kingdom Metazoa; phylum Arthropoda; class Malacostraca; order Decapoda; family Parastacidae; genus Cherax; species Cherax quadricarinatus. The sequence continues at coordinate 24,924,552 of NC_091336.1, read as the reverse complement.
AAATAGGTGAGTACACACACACACACATATTCAGAGGAAGATGTGTGTGTGTGTACTCACCTAGCTGTGGTTGCAGGGGCCGAGTCATAGCTCCTGGCCTCGCCTTTTCACTGGTCGCTACTGGGTCATTCTCACTGAACCATGAGCTTTATCATACCTCTGCTTAAAGCTATGTATGGATCCTGCCTCCACTACATCGCTTCCCAAACTATTCCACTTCCTGACTACTGTGACTGAAGAAATACTTCCTAACATCCCTGTGATTCATCTGTGTCTTCAACTTCCAACTGTGTCCCCTTGTTGCTGTGTTCCATCTCTGGAACACTCTGTCTCTGTTCACCTTGTCAATTCCTCTCAGTATTTTATATGTCGTTATCATTTCCCCTCCCCTATCTCTCCTGTCCTCCAGTATCTTCAGGTCGATTTCCCTTAACCTCTCCTCGTAGGACATACCCCTTAGCTCTGGGACTAGTCTTGTTGCAAACCTTTGCACTTTCTCTAGTTTCTTTACGTGCTTGGCTAGGTGTGGGTTCCAAACTGGTGTTTCATACTCCAATATGGGCCTAACGTACACAGTGTACAGGGACCTGAACGATTCCTTATTAAGATGTCAGAATGCTGTTCTTAGGTTTGTTAGGCGCCCGTATGCTGCAGCAGTTGTTTGGTTGATGTGTGTGTGTGTTAGTTACCATTTTGTCCTAGCACTGTGTGTGTGTGTGTTTGTGTGTGTGTGTGTGTGTGCGTGTGTGTGTGGGTGTGTGTGTGTGTGTATGTGTGTGTGTGCGTGTGTGTGTAAGCACATGAAAGCCCTCAGGTTTTGTTTCCTGTTTTCACTATGTAATTTTTTACATATTTGCACATGCGTTCTACTGAAATTTCTACCATATTGAACAAACAAGTAAAACACCTGTAGATCCCCGGGGACAAGGAATCTACGCATGTACAGCTGAAAGAAAAAAAAGAGGGAGGCAGTGGGATGAGTCACAACCCCCCAGCCAAGATCTAGGTTAGTACATGAGGTTAACCACGCACACACACACACTCTGGACACTCTATATTAAGAGTGCTCACCTTCAAGATTTCGAATTAATCTTTTTTAATAAAATTTTGCGTGCGTAATGGATTCTTCACGATGACTTCTTGAAGATAGCTTCTTGAAGGCACTCTTCATACCTTCTTTTGTCTCTCTCAATACCGATTTTTTTCTCTTAAGTCTTCCTGCATCAAAGGGTCAGATATTATCAAATGTTTCGACCTCCTTTCTATTCCCTCTTTACGTGAGATCAAAATTTTGTAAACTCTTAACTAAACTCGCTCAAGTTCAGTGTAGAAGTCAAAAAAAAAATAGTATTGTTGAGAGAAATAAAATAGGAGTACATACTTGAGAGAGATAAGACAGTTGAGTATCCTCACGATGTTGAAAGTTCGTGGTTCAGAGGTAGCGCCTTCGGCTCACAGCCGGAGGAACCAAGTTCGATCATGGGACGGGTGAGAATGATATGCATATTTTCTAACACTATATCTGTTCACTTAAGAGTAAATAGGTACCGCAGGGTTTAATACACTGTTGTGGGTCACATCCTGGGACTAGGTTTTAAAATGGACTAGGTTTTAAAATGGACTGGGTTTTAAAATGGACTGGGTTTTAAAATGGACTAGGATTTAAAATGGACTGGGTTTTAAAATGGACTGGGTTTTAAAATGGACTGGGTTTTAAAATGGACTGGGTTTTAAAATGGACTGGGTTTTAAAATGGACTGGGTTTTAAAATGGACTGGGTTTTAAAATGGACTGGGTTTTAAAATGGACTAGGATTTAAAATGGACTAGGTTTTAAAATGGACTGGGTTTTAAAATGGACTAGGATTTAAAATGGACTAGGTTTTAAAATGGACTGGGTTTTAAAATGGACTAGGATTTAAAATGGACTGGGTTTTAAAATGGACTAGGATTTAAAATGGACTGGGTTTTAAAATGGACTGGGTTTTAAAATGGACTGGGTTTTAAAATGGACTGGGTTTTAAAATGGACTGGGTTTTAAAATGGACTAGGTTTTAAAATGGACTGGGTTTTAAAATGGACTGGGTTTTAAAATGGACTGGGTTTTAAAATGGACTGGGTTTTAAAATGGACTGGGTTTTAAAATGGACTGGGTTTTAAAATGGACTAGGTTTTAAAATGGACTGGGATTTAAAATGGACTGGGTTTTAAAATGGACTGGGTTTTAAAATGGACTAGGATTTAAAATGGACTGGGTTTTAAAATGGACTAGGTTTTAAAATGGACTGGGATTTAAAATGGACTGGGTTTTAAAATGGACTAGGATTTAAAATGGACTGGGTTTTAAAATGGACTGGGTTTTAAAGTGGACTGGGTTTTAAAATGGACTGGGTTTTAAAATGGACTGGGTTTTAAAATGGACTAGGTTTTAAAATGGACTGGGTTTTAAAATGGACTGGGTTTTAAAATGGACTAGATTTTAAAATGGACTGGGTTTTAAAATGGACTGGGTTTTAAAATGGAGTAGGTTTTAAAATGGACTGGGTTTTAAAATGGACTGGGTTTTAAAATGGACTAGGTTTTAAAATGGACTGGGATTTAAAATGGACTGGGTTTTAAAATGGACTGGGTTTTAAAATGGACTGGGTTTTAAAATGGACTGGGTTTTAAAATGGACTGGGTTTTAAAATGGACTGGGTTTTAAAATGGACTAGGTTTTAAAATGGACTGGGTTTTAAAATGGACTGGGTTTTAAAATGGACTAGGTTTTAAAATGGACTGGGTTTTAAAATGGACTGGGTTTTAAAATGGACTGGGTTTTAAAATGGACTAGGATTTAAAATGGACTAGGTTTTAAAATGGGCTGGGTTTTAAAATGGACTAGGTTTTAAAATGGACTGGGTTTTAAAATGGACTGGGTTTTAAAATGGGTTGAGATAGTCGTAAATTAAAGATCACTTAAACGAAAATACAATATATGAATACAGCTGTTCATAGCTCGGATATAAATCAAAACATACTAACACAATTTGGACACGAGGATTTTTTTTTTTTGGCCAATTGCAGATGAGATCTATGTGATTGACAAAGAAATGATAAAAAACAGTTAACCCTAGAGCTTGCTATACTTTTTTTGTGTGGGGGGGGGGGGAGGATGATCTCAATATGCAAAAGAACTTCCAATAACTATTTAATAAGAAACTCATTTCCTTCCATAACGTTGGTCATAAAATTCGTATATGTTGTGCCACAGGCTCTGATTTACCCACCTCTTCCATCACTATGACGATAATATCAGTAGGATCTGTGTAACGCTACGGGTTTGGTGCTTCCAATGAAGACAATAAATGATAATTACGATAGTTATAATGATAGTTAACGTAAGAGTAAAGATTTATAATCCAATAATTAATGATGTGAACATCCGCACGTTAAAACTAACTTCGAAAGTGTAGTTTTACTCTCTCTCTCTCTCTCTCTCTCTCTCTCTCTCTCTCTCTCTCTCTCTCTCTCTCTCTCTCTCTCTCTCTCTCTCTCTCTCTCTCTCTCTCTCTCTCTCTCTCTCTCTCTCTCTCTCTCTCTCTCTCTCTCTCTCTCTCTCTCTCTCTCTCTCTCTCTCTCTCTCTCTCTCTATCTCTCTCTCACACACACTCTCGCTCTCTCTCTCTCTCTCTCTCTCTCTCTCTCTCTCTCTCTCTCTCTCTCTCTCTCTCTCTCTCTCTCTCTCTCTCTCTCTCTCTCTCTCTCTCTCTCTCTCTCTCTCTCTCTCTCTCTCTCTCTCTCTCTCTCTCTCTCTCTCTCTCTCTCTCTCTCTCTCTCTCTCTCTCCCTCTCTCTCTCTCTCTCTCTCTCTCTCTCTCTCTCTCTCTCTCTCTCTCTCTCTCTCTCTCTCTCTCTCTCTCTCTCTCTCTCTCCTCTCGCTCTCTCTCTCTCTCTCTCTCTCTCTCTCTCTCTCTCTCTCTCTCTCTCTCTCTCTCTCTCTCTCTCTCTCTCTCTCTCTCTCTCTCTCTCTCTCTCTCGCTCTCTCTCTCTCTCTCTCTCTCTCTCTCTCTCTCTCTCTCTCTCTCTCTCTCTCTCTCTCTCTCTCTCTCTCTCTCTCTCTCTCTCTCTCTCTCTCTCTCTCTCTCTCTCTCTCTCTCTCTCTCTCTCGCTCTCTCTCTCTCTCTCTCTCTCTCTCTCTCTCTCTCCTCTCTCTCTCTCTCTCTCTCTCTCGCTCTCTCTCTCTCTCCTCTCTCTCTCTCTCTCTCTCTCTCTCTCTCTCTCTCTCTCTCTCTCTCTCTCTCTCTCTCTCTCTCTTCCTCTCTCTCTCTCTCTCTCTCTCTCTCTATCTCTCTCTCTGTCTCGCTCTCTCGCTCTCTCTCTCTCTCTCTCTCTCTCTCTCTCTCTCTCTCTTCCTCTCTCTCTCTCTCTTCCTCTCTCTCTCTCTCATCTCTCTCTCTCTCTCTCTCTCTCCCTCTCTCTCTCTCTCTCTCTCTAGCTCTACCTTTCCTGGTTTGCAGTAAAAGTTTGAAGTCACCAACCAAACCTCACCTCGGAAAAAGACAATATTTTCCTCCACTTTCAGACTCTGAATTTTTTTCTTTTGCTTAACACAACTGCAAAAACTTCTATTACCGATAAGAGATCTGGAAATAGACCGGCAGTATGTATGGGCACAGACCGCCGGGAGACACTGCCCATCCACTGATAGAAAGCCATTTAAGAGACCATCTGAATGTTGATATAGACGTAGACATTATTTTATAGTCATTATTTTCCTCTGCCCCGACCAGCTCTTAAAGTTCACAGAAAAGAACACTGCATTTTCAGTTAAGTTCGCTCGGCTGCTGTCCCTGGCTGGATCACAGAGGAGTAATGGCTGGACCTTTCCTTTGAGCGGATCACTCCACAACAATGGCTAGGGCGTGCCTTTGACCAGTTCACTGAGCAGCAACTGCTGGGTCGTACCTATGACCGGACTACTGAATAACAGTGGCAAGACCTTGCCTATTACTAGGCCATTGAGCAGCAATGGCTAGGCCGTGTCTATATGACCGGACCACTGAGCAACTATCTCCAAGCCGTGCCTATGACCGGATCACCAACCAGCGATGGGGAACACACGAGCCAGCGGCTGCAAGCCCTAAGGTCCACTTCAGAAAACCTTTGAGAGAAAACTCAGGCACTGGCGGGGTCTGAAATTGACAAAGTTCAGGAGTATCTTGTTTAAGTTTTCCAACAAAAAACTCCGAGCTAAAAATAAAACAAAAACACTGAAATCTCCGTTATTACATGTACTGGGCTCCCAGGACAATGTTCTTCTCTCGTATGCTCGCATTTTTATACCTGACTTCAAAGAGGCTGCCTTGATGACGTTGAAGGGCTTTTGATTCAAGGGATTTGAGACACCCTAACCCCCCAACCTCCCCGTTTTTTTTTGTTCCCTAGGTAGCAATTAGACAACAATATTCCACAGTTGAATTTACAGGCAACGATCTGCTGTTCTACTTCAGTTCATTTCCAAGTCCAGTCCTGTCTAAGGGATGGAATTCCATTTCCCAGAATGCCACCCATAACAGTCCACTAACTCCTTTTGTTTACTGAGAGCGGAATATAGCGTGTGTGTAAAAAAAAAAATTGTCCGTACGTCTCACCTCTCCTGGACATAGTACCGGGTTCGTTCGGGCGTGTGCCGAGCTCTGCAACTGAGCAAATAGTCTGGTAACTTATGACTGGGTCACACAGTATCCTACCAACATATAGACTCGAGTTAATAATTGCCTGTAGCAATAAACAGATCATCGCGAATATGTGGATTCAGTCTAACAATCTCGAATTTCCCTGGCAGTTTATCAGACTACTGTGTTTAGCCAGTATTCCTGAATATAATAATAATCATAATTATATAATAATTACTGTTGATGTTTCGATCGCTGTACGAGAAAGGAATTCTCGTGTCCCATAAGTCCAGCAAAATGAATAACCTAACCTAGAAATGGCAAATTGGTCCCTACGCAACTCAAAACAAATCCTAACCTTCCACTTTGTTAGAGAATTAGCTTTCAAAGTTTAAAGCCAGTCAGAAGAAAGATTCTTTAGGTATTGCACGTATACCAATATCTCATAATTCAACAGCTCTTGAATAACATGAGCCTCTCGGATGGATAATTTTCAAATTATCAGCATTAAACGTTTTAAGCCAAACAGTTGAAAAATCCACAAATTATTGAATGAAAATCAATATTTCAGTTTTCCCAATTTCTTAAAAAAATTTACAAATTGGCTCCTTCAGTGCTCAAACAAACTTTTCTTTATGAAAGATTTTCCAGTATTTAGGATTTGCAGACGACCAAAATAAGCATTCTCTACATATTGCAAAGAAATCACTTTGCTTAATCAACCTGGCAAATTGTAACTTTTGCAACTGAATATCAATGCGATGCTTCCTCTGACAAGTAGCAAACAAGTATTTAAAGTCTGGAGGCAATTAGAGGGGACATTCCCCAGTTATTACTCGAAATACAGCAATTACAACTTTATTAACTATGTTAGTAAACTGGCAACACAGCCTCAACCCAGATGGAATCAGTTGTATTATGTACTGTGTAGAAATGAAGCCTATCAATATTACTATCATTATTCTGAAATAAATCAGTTATTATTAATTCAAGCCGTTCACAAAAAAGTCATACTCAGATAATTTTGAGAAATTCACTACACTATTTTAAAAATAAAATAAATTGGCTCAATCACAGTCCTACTAAATAGGATTAGTCGGTGTTGAAAATTTGAAGCTGATTACAAGAGGCTTTCTGAAGGAATATAATAGTTACATTATTGCCTCTGGCCAGAGAGGTCTGGCGATTACTTCACACACGTGAATATAGAAACCAACATGATATACCGTATATTAAATTTTTAACTAACCTGCTATGACAGCTTAGTCGAGACAACCTTCCTTGTCAGAGTCGGGGGTTTGAGATTCCTGACTTTCATACATACATTAATTGTTAATTATTTTACTCCTCGCTACGACCGGGTCGCTTTACTTTCCAGTCTTGTCAGAGGTGTCAGACGGTTATATCAACTGCGGAGGATTAAGCCTGTAGCGTTTTACAGACAAATAATTTAGTGGGAAAATGACAATGGAGTAAATGAAAGAGAATATAGGTGCTATAACCACTCAAAATTTAATTATATATATATATATATATATATATATATATATATATATATATATATATATATATATATATATATATATATATATATATATATATATATATATATATATATACATATATATATATATATATATATATATATATATATATATATATATATATATATATATATATATATATATATATATATATATATATATATATATATATATATATATATATATATATATAATAATGAACCAATTATTGAAGACTGGCTACTATAAATACGGCTCTGCACCTGTAGCTACAAATGACTAATTACACATGACTAATTACAGAAATCTTGCCCTGGAATGGCTTTTTTAAAACAAGGCAGTGCTACTGCACATAATTTCAAGATCCTTTGCATAGATAAAGTAAACCGGCGTTAAAAATTAAAGAAGATCTGATTACCTGATCTGGAGCTATCAACAAGAAGCTTGGATGACAAAAAAGTTGTCAACCACAGGAACTTCCTTCGGGAATACCTAAATACTTAACATTTTCCCAGTGTAATCCAACCAGTGGGGACCGAATTAGGCAGTTTTGTTTAATTTCAGTCTGAAAAATCTTTGACAGAATATTTTAATTTCCCATGCAAATTAATCAAGTTATGTACTCGTACTGACACAATGCAAATGACTGTTGCAGACCCTGATTTTACAAAATATTTTTTAAGAAATTGTCTGAAGCCTCGCCCACATGACTGGAGTTTTCCGACGTCTACATGTGTCACGTTCCCTAATTATTATTACAATTATTTATTTATATGTGGCAAAATGTACTTTGTTTTTGTTAATATAACTTCAACCTAGTCAAGTCTAATATGCCAGAAAGTATAACCTAAGTTTAAGCTAAATGAATATAATAAAAATATTATGATATTATAGGATTATTACAATGTTCTTGGGAGCACTAAACCTGTAAGGGTTATATAGCGCTATGCTAAATGGGAGGCAGTCACGTTAGATCAAAGGAAAGGAAGGTCAGGTTCGCTTCCTTGCATCAACAGCACCTCAACGGCATCAATGATCATTTATTGAGGGAAACATAAATGGGACATTTGGTTTTGTCTTAAGAAAATTAATATAGTGGAATGAGTTTAGTGTTGGTAGGTCAGGTGTTTATACTTGAGCTTGTGTCTTTCCCTATGATCAGTAGTACCTCCAAACTGACAGCACTAAATGGGAGGTAGGTGTTAGCCTGGTGGTTAACGCTCTCGCTTCACACGGTGAGGGCCTGGGTTCGATTCCCAGCCAGAGTAGAAACATTGGACGTGTTTCTTTCCACCTGTTGTCTATGTTCCCCATCAGTAAAATGGGTACCTGGGTGTTAGTCGACTGGTGTGGGTCGCATCCTGGGACACTGACCTAAGGAGGCCTGGTCACAGACCGGGCCGCGGGGGCGTTGACCCCCGGAACTCTCTCCAGGTAAACTCCAGGTAAGTATGGTCGCACACTGCCACTCATCCCGGGATATAACATGATCCCATCCGGGCGTTTGGCATGCGTACTTTACTGCCCGGCAATAAAGATGGGGAATCTGTCTCCCATAGGCAGTGGGCTACAAGAAGGCTTCTCTTGATCTCGTTAACGTGAGCGTTTGAAATTTGGATAGTTCAGGTTATACAGACAATATTTAGTACCACCATACTGCAAATGCACTTGTAATCAGTCATGAAAGGGGCAGGAAGGTAGAGAGCAACACCAGAGAGTTTGTGAGCCATGATGTGTGCCGTTAGCAGACGTATACGCACGCGTATGTATGTGGGGGTGCATACATATATACACACAAATATATATTCTAGATTTGTCTATAAGTACATATTAAGACATAGTGTAAACAGACTTATGATTTTTTTTGTGGAGAATTCAGTCATAGTGATAGTTGTCAAATTATATTTTGTACAATGACTCACAAAGAATAAATATCACGAAATTCTCCACGAATAAATATAAAGATTACCGAAATATATTTAACGGCTTTTTCATTTACAAAAGTAATTTTTCACGAAACAAATATAATGAAGTCCGAGAAACTTTAGTTTCGTGTATAAATTATCTAGAAGTTTGTATCTGTTAATGCGAAATGAAACAATACAACATTAAATGGTTTAACTTTGTACTCAAAAACAAAAATATTTAATATAATACAACTGGGAATGTTTTTTTGTTATATAGAAAACCAATTCTGGTTTTTTTTGATAAAATTGTCTTATTTATTATAACTACTGTTAAAAAAAATTCCTTAAATGTTTTAGAGTTACGTAATTACATTAAGAAAGATATAATTAAAAATGTACGTAGTGTTGCATAGGTAATTATATTGAGTAATCATTATGACTGATGCTGGAGATATCCCACACGAAGGTATATACACGAATGGATATATATGTCTCACACCATGAAAAATTATTTTATTTTCAACTTTAGGGATTAAACTAGCTTTGATTGCTGATGTACAAGCAACATGAAACGTTAATTACTCTAGCATATTGATATATTTTTCAACAAACCATAAAAGTTGAACGATAGAATACCAACTGGATGGTAAGCAACTTTAGACACTAGATAAAGTAAAGCAGTAAAGCACACACAAATCTTATCTCCGCTAAAGGTGGATTCACTGCTGGCATAAGGTAAACGATCAAGTACCTAAATAATGAGTCTGTCAAGGCACTATATACCGCACGTAAGACCAAGACGTCGTCCACATTTATCAAAACATATGCAGACGCAGGAGAATCTGCAAGTAGATTAGTCTCGGTGGTAAGGAGAGTGAAACAGTGTTCGAGCTGAGCGAAATGAAGCTTGAGTAACGATGAAAGGATCCGGAATTGTAGCAGTTGAAAAATTGACGAGTCAGGAGAAAATGGCAACAACGTACAAGATACTTAAAGGGGCTTGGTGGATATAGACTGACTTACATGAGAGGGAACACAACAAGAGGGTGGAAACTGAACACCCAAATAAGGTCCATGAATGCTGGGAAATTTTTCATTGTCATGGTTTGTAAAAGCGGGTATATAATTACTACACTGGACCTAAAATATTGACGTAGACTTATCACAGTAGCTGGTCCATCGCATAGCTTTCAGCCAAAAGATTTCGCACGTGCATTTATGTATTTAAAGCCTTTTAATGGGTGCCTAAAGGCTGGTGAAGAACTCTTGGTTTAAGGAATTTGAGCTCTTCTCTGCCTCCTGGGATCAAAGATGACTTCCTGCTTCACTTAAAATTGCTACACTGGTCTTTATGCAATTTCATTATGGGCAAATTATGACCGTGCCAATTATTTGTAGATGCCTGAGACTGGGGGTTAACGTTTGGCAGGTTTCCTGATACTTGCTGCCGCTGTTCACCTCAGTCAGTAGGTACTTGAGTGTTAGCCGACTGTTGTGAGTCACATCCAGGGAGACAAGATTAACTTAACTTGCCCAAAATGACCTGCTTTCTATACCTGTATAAATGAGGCTTATTATAATTACACACACACAAACACATCCACTCACCCACCCACCCACCCACCTTCTGGTTCCCTCTCACTCCCATCCCAGGCATCGCCAGGACGCTACCATACTATCACTGATTCCCTCTCTCCTCCACAGTTGGCTCTTCCCAAACCTCCCAAGTGCCTCCCTACAAAGCCTCGCTTCATACTAGCAATTATTAATGGATAAAGCCGAGGATGAAAGCCAGGTTTCTGGAAGCCAAGAGCGTCAAAGGGATGCTGGGGGCAGGCGTAGCACATGTCGGGTTTGCAACCTTGAGCGGAATATCAACAACAGAAGCGGCATAATCAGTAAACACTACAATTCTGGTCGCTGTTTAGACAACTGGACTCTCTCCTAAAGAAGAATCATCAACGGATCTTCCAGCCAACAGAGAAACATCCCTTAATGCTTCCCCTCGACAAATAACCTCAAAGGAGCAATGAAATTAACATCTGTTAGGACTCTGCTACGAATTCCCAAAGCAGTTCGCACTCCGGGTGCTGCCAGTCTAACTGACCTTTTGACAAAATGTTATTTATACCCCCCAAAAGTCAGTGGAACATGGTACAACCTCCTCCTGTTTGGAAATACCTGCCTGGCCACTTCAAAACGGAAAGACAAGGCCCTTGTATCATCTGTCATTAGGTCAATAAACGAATTTCTAAA